>NW_026441286.1:0-5695 GCF_947172395.1 Bicyclus anynana
AATAATGTAACCACTGAACAGAAAGCGCTAAAGGTAATGCTGCCAAACAGTCATCTTGAGTCAGTATTGTAAAAAAGCAATAAAACATATTTAAATTGAACTTATAAAATGGTAATCACTTAGGCTTACGTATAGGCAGATTTCATCAAAGCATATAAAGGAGAATATTGACATAATATATATGTGCAGGCAAAGCCACTGTGTCGATAGCCTAAGCCACTGCTGCTAAGCCGCTTGGCTTTCAAATTTGCGCATAGAAATTGATAGCAGGCGGCATTTGGTTGCAGTCTCTCTAAAGAGAGTTTCCTTGAAAACTGTAAAAAATATTTCGCTTACAGTTGTTCATACCGTTACTATAATCTATACTAATATTATCATGTGGTAATGTTTGTGAGTTTTTGATCTATGGATCTACTGAACACGTTATTTGTAAGTGTCATACGCGTAGGTTGTAGGTGTAAATAATTACCGTTTTTACACAGGAACGGAAACTCGCCAGATTAACAAAACAGACAATTTATAACGCCTTGTAGGATGCTATTTATTAAATATTGATCGATACTAATTATGTTTAGTAATTTACAAATAATAAATAATTTATCATTGCCACATTAAGTATATTGGAACGTAATAATTAAACTTTTAATACCTTAATTATAGTGAGGTTTTTTAAGCCCTCAATAAATAATTATGAAGCCGCAGGACGTCTATCACAGTCAGTGGTCGTGGCCATTGCGTAAACGGGGCAGGAACAAGGACAGGCAACTTTATTTATTACTAAATTCTATTAATTAATAACCGGCCAAACGCGACTCGGAGTCAAGCTGGTATGCGAGCTCCCTTGAATATTTTTTATTTTGTACTGAATCCCTAGTTCGTAACAATGTTTTTTAGTGTTCGTTGCTTTATTGGCAATAGAATTCGCTATCAACTGTCGGACTCATTATCAACTTATATTCGGCTCACTGCTGACCTCGAGTTTCCTCTCAGAATGAGAGGGGTTAGGCCAATAGTCCACCACGCTGGCCCAATGCGCATTGGCAGACTCCACACACGCAGAGAAATAAGAAAATTCTCAGGTATGCAGGTTTCCTCACAGGATAGCTCAGTGGATGTGACCTCTGCCTACGATTCAGAGGGCGTAGGTTCAAATCCGTTCCGGCCTTGCATCTCTAACTTTTCAAGTGTATTTTAAGAAATTAAATACCTATTAGATACGTGTCTCAGGCGGTGAAGGAAAAAAAATATGATTTACCGAAAATTATATATTCTCTTAAAGTTATTTATAATAAGCAGTAGGTAGATCGGTGTTTTTGAACTACTCAAAGGCAATATATCAGAGAGTAAATGAAGTTCGACTTCCCTTTCACCTTTCATATTAATTAATGCTAGCAGGCAAAGTCATTGTCATGGTTTACCGGTCAAAGGTTTCGGAATACTCGTAAAGGGGAATAAAACATTTATTTCAGATGGAAATATGTATCCAGTTCATGTGAGTCCAAAGAAAAGTTTTTGATAATGAGGTAAGTTTAAATATTCTGTATGTTGCGTATTTCTGACAATATTTATGCTTATTATTATAAAATGTTATTCATGTTATTAATGAGGAGATCCACAGACGAACCAAAGTCACTGACGTAGCTCAGCGAGTCGCGAAGCTGAAGTGGCAATGGGCAGGCCACATAGTTTGAACAGCCGATGGACGTTGCGGTCCCAAGGTGCTCGAATGGCGACCCCGCACCGGAAAACGCAGTGTTGGTCGACCCGCACTATGTGGACCGAAGACATCAAGCAGGTTGCAGGGAGCCGCTGGATGCTGGCGGCTCGAGACCGTTTTATTTGGAAGTCCATGCAAGAGGACTATGTCCAGTAGTGGACGTCCATCGACTGATAATGACGATGATGATGATTATTCATGTGTCTTGCGGTTTTTGATGTTGCCATATTATGACATAAGCTAGGGCAATTGTTTCAATGGTTAGCCTATGTGGCTTTAGGTTAAGCTGTCTGCAGCTCAAGTTTCCGAAATATTGACCTTTTCTGTATTTCAAGAAATTTTCCTTTTCATTTTAAGAAAACTCGTCTGGACTTGGAAATTTAGTGGTGTAAGGCCTTGTGCCCCCAGATATTAGGTACCAGTACTTTAATCCATTGGCTATCATCATTGTAATTAACAACCGGCATAAAGTAGCATGGAATGGAATCATGAAAGATCTAAACCTTAAATGGCCTCCTCCAAGAAGGGAGGTCTCGTCCTAACGATGATGAATTACTTTCTCATGTGTTTTGAAAATATCCACCGACGATGGAGCAGAGGGCTATACTGAAAGTTCAATTAGTGACTTCCCTCAAAATCCCATGATGGAATGAATATTTCATATTAAATATCAAGTTTCACAATATGTCTATGTTTCTTTTATGACGATAATTCTGATTTCCCAAAAATATAACTCATGTTAATTAATCGCACTCAACCAATTTAACGTGATCATTCTAGCAAATCGAAATACCTAAGCTCTTATAATCCAGTCAACAGTGTAAAATAAATACGAAATTTTTAATTAATTAACATCTTCATTACAAGAGCACGTCGTACATATTCATTAAAACGTAATTACGGGATGAGAATAAAATGTCCTCAGCCATCTACAAAATATTTTATTTATTTCGTACATGCCAAATGGAATTTTGGGGTTAAAAATCCTTTACGCACAGATGTAGGTAAACGGGATAATAAACGATGTCATTAGCGCACTGGCAGGAGTTTCATTAATGTTGAATGAAAGGTACCAATGTAGATTTGAAATTCGCTCTCTTTTCATACAAAGAGCACAGAAATTCGGTGCAAAGGTATTTTTTATGCGCAATTTGAATTTTTGATATTTGAATGCAGTATCTGCAGTATCTGCAGTATATTTACAGTATGAATCCATAAGTACTATTCATCATTATCAGCATTATCAGGTGACGGTCACGGTCTTAAGCCGCCAGCATCCAGCGACCACCTGTAACCCGCTTGGTGCCAACTTCTGAGCTAGTGTTGGTTTTTAATTCCACTCATATTCCATTCTCAAATCTGGCCACGGGTTCTAGTAGTTTTTTTTTTAAATTATAATGTACAAGTTTGGTACTTAAGTTTATAACACTATTATTATAAAGGCGAAAGTTTGTGTGTAAGTATGAAAGTGTGTAAGTATGTTTGTTCCTCTTTTACGCTGCGACTACTGAAGTGATTTGGCTGAAATTTGAAATGGAAATAGATTTTACTCTGGATTAACACATAGGCTACATTTCATCCCGGAAAAATCCATGGTTCCCGCGGGATTTGTGAAAAACTGAATTCCACGCGGACTAAGTCGCGGGCGTTTGCTATTTTACTATGTACTACAAAATACAGAGCTGTGATAGCCCAGTGGATATGACCTCTGCCTACGATTCTGGAGGGTGTGGGTTCGAATCCGGTCCGGGGTATGCACCTCCAACTTTTCAGTTGTGTCTCAATCGGTGAAGGAAAACATCGTGAGGAAACCTGCATACCAGAGAATTGTCTTAATTCTCTGCGTGTGTGAAGTCTGCCAATCCGCATTGGGCCAGCGTGGTGGACTAATGGCCTTACCCCTCATTCTGAGAGGAGACTCGAGCTCAGCAGTGAGCCGAATATGGGTTGATGACGTACTACAAAATACATAAAAATAATTAAATAATAATTCTAGTGGTTGCCTTAGATGTTTTTTACTTAGATATTATGAGTGGCGAAGGAATTTACGCTGCCCAGTGAAATAAACAACGCCCTTAATACAGTAGCCGTTAAAGGGTCTTTATTTTTAATGGTTTATATGCGGCTTGAGTGATTGTTTAGTACCTACTGGTAATGGTAGGGGGAGCTCTTGATGCTAAAAAGAGATTCACTCAAGCGTCACCAGGAGCTATTTATTAGATTTGGTAGTTATATTCTAGTCCTAAAGCACTAAACCACTTTTACGATTTTTGACATGTTTTCCTGGTAGGGTCGATCGACACTAGCGGTACGGGTCGCTTTTCTAACAGCTTGGGACAACGTTTGAGCCTTGAAAATTGAGGCTTGCGGAAAGCAGCAAATTACACTTAGTCTCTTCAAATTAAAAATAAATTAACCACGACCGTAGTCTGTAATTATAACATATTTTTCATCTTACTTGCTCCGAAAAGATACTTTTCAGCAAGTAAGCATACTTTGTATTTTTTTTCTCATTTTCGTTAAAAAGTATAAAAGGTTAAAATCCTTAAAGCAGAATTCAATAAAATACCCAAATAATATTCGCGAAACAATAAAAATAAACCTATTGTTGTTGAATTAGTACTAAAATGAAGCAATAGTAACTGTGTTTCATAAAATAAACAAACTAGACGAAAATACTTTTTAATAAAACCTAATTAATATTTATTTATTAATTTGCTGTTTCATTACGAAAAATCCAAAATTCAGTCTGAAATTTTTGGTTGGAAATTCTCTCTGATCTGAACTTGAGCGATACTGAGAAACAGCAATTAATTTTATATTACGTAAATAGAAAATTACTTTGTAGCTAAGCAGCAGGTAGGTCGAGTAGTAGGTACTTACTAAAATATATATACTAACATTCTCTTTTTCTTTTTTTTATAATAAGAGCAAGTACACTGGGATACAACTACTCGACTGTATTTAACCATTTTTCCATAAATACTACGTTATTAGCGGGTCGAACCGCAGGGCGTTTGCTAGTTAACAATAACAAAGCAGCCATTTTAAGAATCGACTAAAGGTAATTAACGTTTAATCCTATTGTTATAGAAGGCTTGAGTATAAATTCTTCGTAAAACTGGGATCGTTCGTGCAACTCTTGTTCCTTGTTAAACTTGGGTCATTAGCAAAATGTTTCCTTCCTAATTAGGTGAGCCGGACTTTGAATCTGGGGAGCTAATAAAAGTTTCCACGTTTAACTAATTTTACACAAAAGGTGCCTAAATGTATACTTTGTGTAATTTTATATGGCGTCATCATAGACTAATAAAATAGGCAGAGGGTATCTCGCTGTCATACAACTGAAGCAACATAATGGCGCCAGGTATCTATGTCAGAGTGTGAAGATATAGGATATTAATGGCGGTCGGTCTGTCTTTATATGTGCACCTGCGCCTCTTTCAAGTTAGCTTCCACATTTAGACTGCGTTGTCACTTTTAGTCAACAGTCGAGTTAAAGTTAACAGTCGAGTCGCAGTCAAGTGTTAACTTGTAGTTGAATCAAAAACTTATCTAGTTACCGGCTTCGAACAACGTTGTTGAACTAATACAATCAATATAAATGACAAAGATGCTTGGATGCTTTCATCTTCACATAGTTAATATTGTTTATTTAAAAAAGAAACAACGATTACTGCTTTTTGCTGGCCCATCATAAAACCAGCAGTAGTTAGTAGTCGACACAAATTTTACTTTTAAAGTTAGTACCTGAAAATAGGCCTACTTATTTCTTATTTTTCTGATAGCGCCATCTAATATCGGAGGTCAACAATCATTAAGGCTAATTTCAATTTTTCACTGTTGCCCGAAAGAGTGATCTGGTACTCATATTAAACCATCGGCGTAAGATCTTGAGCCAAGATGTACGTCTACGACCAGGCCTTCGTTTCCCCTTTATCTTTCCCTGGATAATATTCTGGATAATATTGCTGAAGC
>NW_026441287.1:0-21850 GCF_947172395.1 Bicyclus anynana
TTTTCAGGTTTTAAAGAGAATTTAGAAATTGAGCAAAGTTTTACTAAATTATAGTGATCTTAGGAGCAAAGTTTACTTCGTTTATGTTATTGTTAATCAAAAATATAAAAGAAAACTACCTCTATCTAATTTTGTCGATGTCCATTTCTTAAGAAGTTTCTCATTAAAACAACCCTTAACTCAGGCAAGGCAGGGCTAAGGTGGTTAGCGTAACTACAAGTGGTTAACTTACAGTTAGCCAACTGAAGAACAATCAACAATGCCCGATTAATAAGTGATCGCGCTGCTTGTCTACTACATGTCCCTGCACTAGTTATAGCAGTAATTTCTTTGTTGGGAAGTATTTAGCACATCCGGGCTGCGCAAAAGGAGAGGGTGGGCATTTCCTCTGTCTCTTAGAAAAGTCCGCATGTTATTTTTATCCCAGTGTCTAAGTATCAGTATCCTAAGTCTCGTATGAATCGGCACTAATATACATAGGTTTACCTAAGTGTGTGATGAGTGACTTCACAAACAGACTTATTATTAAAGGATTTGAACAGTTCTCTAGCTCTTTAAGGTGTTTTATTCCTTCACCAGCCAACAACAGTGTCATAATTACAATGGGTTCGCAGAGTTAGTTTATCTAGGCATTTAGATATACCATTCAAAATCCTCTACTGAGAGCAAAATGTTACTGTTTTATTTTATTTTTTATTCTTTACAAGTTAAACTGAAAATCCACAACCCTTTCAGTTGCTACACGTCATCACACCGGAATGCTAAATCGCTTGGCCGTATGTCTCAATCGGTCCAGCCGGGGATCAAACACAGGACCTTCGGAACATTAATTATCATTAACATCTGATAGTGGTATATTAACACCATAACTACCAATCCACATTGGAGCAGGTTTTGTTTTTATTCTTTACAAGTTAGCCCTTGACTACAATCTCACCTGATGGTAAGTGATGATGTAATCTAAGATGGTAACGGGCTAACTTGTTAGGAGTAGTAAGACTATCCACACCCCTTTTGGTTTCTACATGGCATCATACCGGAATGCTAAATCGCTTAGTGGTAGGTCTTTGCCAGTAAGGTGGTAACTGGCCGAAGCCTCCCACCAGCCAGACCTAGACCAATTGAGAAAACCTCAATCGGCCCAGCCAGGGATCAAACCCAGGACACCACTGCTAATGTTTTCCTCTCAAAGATTCTATCTAACTTTTAGTATGAAATATTAATTTTTTTTTTTTTAATTTCAGACTAAATTGATTATTATGAACAGACCATTATGATGAACCACTGATATTGACTCAGAGACATGAAGATGAGTGCTTTGACAACAAGACTGACTAGCTGAGCCAGCTTAAGAATTATGTGGTGTGTGTGTGTCTAATTCCAGGAGCTCTCTATGTCAGCCATCCATCTATATTCTTACTCATTTTTGTTAATTATAAAATAAATTTGATTATTTAGTGTGTAACTTCATTGTACCTATCCTGCTAGCTGTTAGAAAGATAGCATCTGTAATAATTTATTTACACTAAAACATATTTAAAAATAAACATGCTTTAACATTTAAGTATGGCCAATATGTTGTCAAGTACAGTGGGCAGGGCTGAATCCATGATTGATGACTGATCCATGATGATGACTCGTTTTTCTGATTTAAGAAAATATACTCATCATCAAAACAGTGTCTGCAAGTACTGTACAGGCTGACTGTTTGGATGAGAAGTATATATTTGATTATTTTTAAGCTTTGTGGTTTCAGGGTTTAAAAAATGTCTAACTGAAAGTCTATGATTACTGTATTTATTATTATTATAATAAATAAACTTAAAAAAATCTTTTTTTTATAAACTTCCAACCCCTATTTCACCCTCAGAGATGTCATTTTCATAATTCTTAGAATACTAGTAGTCAAGATACTGTAATAAAAAGATACAGTTTGTGAGATTGTAGGGGTTTTGTACCACTTTAGTACTATTTGGATACTTATATATTTGGGTTTGAGTAAGGTATGTCGTGTCCCGGGTAGCGGTTATGGGTGTTAAATAATAGTAGGCTCTACTGATAAAACACTTGTATTGACTATCAGTTACAACGGTTAGGTAACGACTGGCGACAAACCGCCCGTATTGACTTCGTCATAATTACGAAAATGCTTAAGTAGCATTTTCATTTACAATCTATGTGTGTGTGACCACCACATCATTCCACCCCCTTTTTTTTTTTTTTTACAGAAAACAATGTATAGGTAGTATAGGGGTGTTTCATTCTTAACACAATAAGCACAATGCTGACAAAACGTTTCACGAGGAGCATACACTTGTTACACTTAAACTAATGAACTCTGTAAAGCTAACAACAAAAAAAAATAAACATTAAAAAATATAAATGACAATGTAAAATTTGTATAAGTGTAATATTATGTAAACAATTTTGTAGAACACCTTCAAATACAATTACTTTAAGCAGAATATGGTTTTTACTTTAACATTGCACAACTAATTTCTTAAAATTATAAACATGACGAAACAATTAACAATAATGCAACTAAGCATAACGTGCAGGTACGCGGCTGACGCGACCACTGCTCGTTGTTTTGCATTTTACACCGTTGGTATTATAAGGGACCGTACACACTGTGACTTTCTTTTTTAAAATCGGTTCCGTAGTTTTTGACGACATAGTATTTTGGGGATTATCGTTTTCCTCCAAAATATAAGCTGGTTTCAACCGATCTATAGAAACTATAACCTGACGTGTGGGTAATTGGACCTTAAAAACTTTCTCTGTCCTGCTAATTACTCGGTACGGACCGTCGTAAGGCGCTTGGAGAGGCTTACGCACCGCGTCGTTCCTGATAAATACTTTATCACAAGTGTGTAAATCCTGGTGAACAAAAATTTTTCTCGAGTCTTTATTGACCCTTTTAACAGGTTTTAAATCATTAATTATACTTTTTAATTTGCTTACATAACTAGAGCTATCTAAAATATTATCCTTACTTATATCATAAAATTCACCTGGCAGCCTAATACTTGTGCCGTATACCATTTCAGCACAACTAACATTAGTGTCTGCCCGTACAGCGGCTCTTAAACCTAGTAAAACGGTTGGTAGTTCTTCTACCCAACTTTTAGTTGACAGTCTAGCCATAAGTGCTGCTTTTAAAGATCTGTGCCACCGTTCTATCATCCCATTACTCTGCGGGTGATAAGCGGTAGTGCGGATCTTTTCAATACCCATAAGATTCATGAGTTGCTTGAAAAGATTACTCTCGAAACAACGACCTTGATCGGAAGTACACTTAAAAAATACTCCGAAACGCGTTATATAGTTTTCATAAAGAGCTTTGGCTACTACTTCAGCTGTGATTTCTTTAATTGGGACAGCTTCTGGCCAACGCGTACCTCTATCTATCATAGTCAAACAATATCTATATCCCTCGGGTGATGTATTGAGAGGGCCTATTATGTCAATCATTAAGTGACTAAAACGATCTACTTTCTCGAAAGTACCTAAATCGGATACAGTATGCTTTTGAATCTTAGATCGTTGACATGGGATACAGGCCTTAGCCCATCTTCGGATATCTTTATTCATACCTACCCAAAAGTATCTATCTCTAACCATTTTGTTGGTAGCGCGAATACCCGGGTGACTTAAACTATGAATTGCATCGAAGGCGATACGTCTAAAACTTTCCGGTAAGTATGGTCGGGCCTTATTAGTCGATGTTTCGCAAACAACGCAACTATCGGTGCCTGGCATCACGATGTTTTTGTATTGTATTTTTTTCTTTAGTTCGCTTAACTCTTCGTCATCATTTTGTACACGTGCGAGTTCCGTGAAATCAATGACCGTAGGACAAACAATTTCTTCCACGCGGGACAAAGTGTCAGCTACTATGTTATCTAACCCGCTCACGTGGCGTATGTCCGTAGTGAATTCGCTAATGAACATTATCTGTCTAGCTCGCCTAGGTAGCTCTTTCACGCTACCTATCTTTGAAAAAACATAAATTAGAGGTCTATGGTCAGTATACACAATAAAATTACGACCTTCTATCATATATCGAAAGTGAGCTATCGCCGAATAAATGGCTAATAACTCTCGATCATAGGTACTATATTTCCTTTGTGCTTCCGAGAACTTTTTAGAAAAATAAGCAATAGGTTTCCATACGTTACCTTCTCTTTGCTGTAGAACCGCACCCATGCATGACTCTGAAGCATCCGTCATAAGCGCCAAAGGTTTGTCTATCGCAGGATACGTTAACGTCGCGGCGTCACTTAGGCTCTGTTTACACTGCTCAAACTGAGCGTTTGCTGAATCAGTCCAAGCGATTTTTGACTTATCTTTTTTTTTTGTATTCGTTAAATAGCGATCCAACTCAGACTGCTTTTCAGCGGCACCTGGTATGTGTGATCTATAGAAATTTAACATACCTAAAAATCTCCGGAGTTGGTCCACAGTAGCTGGCCTCGGAAACTCGATGATGGCTTTCACCTTCTCGTCGAGTGGACGAATCCCTTCCGTTGTTACTTCATGGCCTAAAAACTCCATTTTTGTCTGTTCGAAACAACACTTTGATATATTCAGAGTAATACCGAACTTCTCTAAGCGACTAAATACTTCCTCTAAATGTTTTCTATGCTCGTCGACGTTGTTACTTGCAATTATTATATCATCTATATACACGAATAAAAAATCTAAGTCTGGGAGTACGCTATGACACATAAAACGCTGAAAACTTTGGCCAGCATTTCGAAGGCCAAAAGGAAGTCTGATGAACTCGAAAGCCCCGAAAGGGGTTGACACAGACGTCTTTTCAATGTCCATCTCGTTAACTGGTATGCAATTGTAATTTAGCCAGTTGGAGAGATGTAATGAAAGACTTGGTTTGTATCGAATTGTATCGAATGTATTGAATATATTTCGGTCAGAATGTATTAATTATATCTACAGTTTACATTAAATAATATTAGGTACGCGCGACAGTAAACGAAATCTAAACGACCAATCACAATAACGCTGGTTGATATCGCGTACTATAAAACCGCGGCGCCGATGGTCGCGGTATCATTCCACACTAGAATTTGATGTAGGTATGTACTCCAATGATCGGCGGCTCGCGAAGACTGGACTTATATATCGGCTCGCCTTGCGCGCATAGCAAAGAGTATAATAAGTATATGGGAAAAGAGAGCCCTCTTGCAGATTTTCGGTGGCTTAAATTGAAGCGCCAACTGCGGTTTGGAGTAAACTTATAGGTACTACTAAAACAGCGGCAATTTTATTTAAATGGAGATTTTTAATCGAGGTTTAATAAAACGCAAAAAATATTAAAAAAAAACGAATTGAGAAAAACAAATAAAAAAAACAAAAAAAAAATGTGATGTAATACAATTTCCACCCGGGCTCGAACCCATGACTAATCCTAATTATACGTACCTTTGCTATTATACTCCGTTTGACCATGTACACCACTGGACCAGATGACAGTTCATGGCCACGTTGAAATTAATATACGCTTACTTTCTTTATCTAATAATTTACAATCGCAACCAACACAATTTAATTCATGATCATCATGTAAAAACTGTTTATGTGATATTCACGGGAAATCGGACAAAACTGAGCAGTCAAAACATTTTTATTTAAAAAAATAATTGCAGAATAAATATAGAAAAGTATTTGAAGTCGTAACCAATTTGCAGACATTATTTGCTATCAAACGCATTAAGGACTGGAAAATGGCTTGAAAGAAAAACGCCACTGCTCCATGTTTTGCCTTCCCATGAATATCACATACTATAAATATTTTGTTCCCGGAGATAATATAAAGATTATTACTTCATATCATCTTAACCATTTAGTTAATATTGTTGCGTAGTTGCCATTTGTTACTTAAAAACTAACCAAACACTCTATGTTAACTTATGCGTCACATATTTTATTAAATGAAGAAGTTTGATTTGCAAAACGATTTAAATATATATTTCATGTAGTGGTCTATGAGATTATTACATAGTTACTATTTTTTTCATTGTCGTTAAAATTATTAAGTATTACGAAATGGTTGCAAATATTGATACTGGGCACACTAAGATTAGCGATGGAATTGCTGCCATCTGTTGAGATATTTTTACCAACTTAGTCGAAAAGTTGTTTCACTACTAGATCTAGATGGCCTGTAAGTCAACAAATTGCTTAGAATGTATGGAACTGTCCCCCCCCTGGCGCATAGTTAGTCAGCTGCCGCAAGGCGCAGCGAGCGGATGTATGTAGGTAGGTAGCTACAGTACTCATCCCCTAGTGAAAACGTACAGGCAGTCTAGACACTCGCCCGGATCTTGTTGTTTTCAAAATCGGCTTGATCTGTTTGCACGTTGCTGGAGGTCTTGAATCTTGCGTCTTCACTGATGATTCGGGCTTCGAAGTTGTAGCTTTCTGCTCTGTGCGCTTCGTATACTGCTCGGAATCGTCTGTGTTGATCGTGTATGCAGGCTTGAGTCTGTCAATTGATATGACTGCGGAACGTCTCTCTGGCAACTGTAGCTTGAAGGTCTTGCTGTCTCGTTCTAGCACCTTGAATGGACCTTCGTATGTTGCTTGTAGAGGTTTTCTAACTGCATCGTTTCTTAAAAACACGTATTCGCATGTTTGGAGATCTTTGTGTACGAATACGGCTCTTTTGTTTCCGTGCGAGGCTATTGGTTGGCTGGGCTTGACTGAATTGATTGATTCGCGTAGTCTGCTCACATAATCATAGTTCAAGTCTTGCTCGTTTGATGACGTAGTAGTGAAAAAATCACACGGCAGGCGTAGATTTCTTCCGTAGGTGACTTCGGCGGCGCTGACGTTAGTGTCTGTTCGTACTGCAGCTCGTAAACCCAAAAGTACTGTTGGTAGCTCGTCGATCCACGTAGTATGTTGCGATAGACGGGCTTTCAGTGATGTCTTGAGCGAGCGGTGCCATCGTTCAACAATTCCATTTGCTTGCGGATGGTATGGCGATGTACGGGTATGTTGTATGCCCATAGTTCTCAGCAGCTTCGTGAACAGGTTGCTGGTGAAGTTTCTACCCTGATCTGTAGTGACGTAGCTGGGTGTACCATATCGACATATCCAGTGCTCGTAGAATATCTTCGCAACTGATTCTGCAGAGATGTTGTCGGTAGGTACAGCTTCGGGCCATCTCGTTGCTCGATCGATCATTGTGACGAGATATCGATATCCTTCGGGAGACGTCTCTAGAGGGCCCACGCAGTCCAAATTCACGTGCTCGAACCTATCGCTCGGTGGGAATGATGATGGGCTGCTCTTCGTGTGGCGTTGTACCTTGCATCGTTGACATTGAATGCAGTTCTTCGCTAACTCTCTGACTTCAATGTTCATTTCAGGCCAAAAGAATCTCTCCGTGACGAGTTTGAGTGTAGATCGTATGCCTGGGTGACTGATGTTGTGAACAGCGTCGAATGCGGCTTTGCGAAATTCCGTAGGTATGTACGGACGAGCAGACGATGTCGATGTTTCGCAGTAGATCGGCGACTTCAAGTTTGGTACTATGATTTTCTTTATCGAGAGATTTTCTTGTTCTTGAAGTTTTTTGATTACATTGCTCTCTTTGTCTTGCGCTTCTGCGATTTTTTCATAGTCGAGCGTCGATGGATATGACACACTGTCGATAGGAACGCGACTCAGTGCATCGGCGACTACGTTGTCCTTCCCGTTGATATGACGAATATCAGTTGTGAATTCACTGATAAAGATCAGCTGTCTCGCTCTTCGCGGTGTTTCGGTCGTGGAAGGCGGCTTCTGTAGTACGTATGTCAACGGTTTGTGATCGCAGAATATTATCAGGCTTCGTCCTTCGAAAGTTTTCCTGAAGTGTTTGATTGCCATGTAGATTGCGAGTAGCTCTCTGTCAAACGTGCTGTACTTTTTCTGAGCGTCTGAGAATTTCTTCGAAAAATATCCGAGCGGTTGCCATGCTTCGTTGACGTATTGTTGTAACGCAGCACCGGCTGACAGGTCCGAAGCATCGCTGAATATTGCGAGCTGCGCTTCGTGCGATGGATGTGCTAGCAGGGCTGCGTTTTGTATGGCTTCTTTGCACGCTTCGAATGATTTCGTTGCTTCGTCGCTCCATTCAATTTTTGTCCGATCTTCTTTCTTCGAGTTATGTAAGTAGGCGTGAAGTGGAATTTGAATTTCGGCTGCTTTCGGAATGTGTTCTCTGTAGAAATTCGTCATTCCAAGGAATCTTCGTAGCTCTTCGATAGTTTTCGGTTTTTCGTACTTGCAGATTGCTATGATTTTTTCTTCAGGCGGTTTGATTCCCTTTTCGCTCACGTTGAAACCGAGAAACTTGACTTCAGGTTGACCAAATACACATTTTGACGGGTTGATTGTGATCCCGTTTTCTTCCAGTCTTTGTAGAACCATTCGTAGGTGTTTTTCATGCGTGGTTGCATCGGGACTTGCGATTAGAAGATCGTCGATGAATGCGAAGACGAAGTCAAGGCCGTGTAGTACTTCGTGGATGAACCTTTGGAAGGTCTGTCCGGCGTTTCGTAGTCCCGGCGTCATCCTAGGGAACTCAAATAATCCCATGGAAGAAATTAGGGCTGTCTTCGCTATGTCTTCTTCTCGGACTCTAATTTGCTGGTAAGCTCGGTTGAGGTCGATGGTTGAAAATATCGTCTTGTGCGCCAGTTGATGTGTGAAGTCCTTTATGCGAGGTATTGGGTAGCGGTCTGGTATCGTGCAGCTGTTGAGTCTTCGATAATCACCGCAGACTCGTATATCCCCATTCTTCTTCGGAACGACGTGTAGTGGCGATGACCAAGGGCTTTTGCTTGGGCGGCATATTCCTTGCTCGATCATGTTTTCGAACTCTTTTCGGACGAGTTCATACCGATGTGGTGCGATGGGACGAGGGCGACAATGCAGTGGAGGGCCAGTCGTTTCGATGACGTGTTCGACGTCGATTTTTGGTGACAGCTTCATCGACGTCAGTCTTGTCACTCCGGGATAATCAGCCAATATGTTGTGGTATGACTCTTGCACGTCGATACTTCGTATGGTAGGTATGTTGGTTGCACAGATGAACGACTGCGATGTTAAACTCGTCTTGCCATCGATGAGTCTTCTGTTCTTCAGATCGACAATCAACTGGTGATGCTTCAAGAAATCAGCTCCGATGATTGGTTTGCTGACTTTCGCGACGATGAATCTCCATTTGAACACTCGACGTAAGTTGAAGTCTAGTGCCATAGTCTTCTCACCGTAGGTCGGGATGACTGTATTGTTAGCGGCGTAGAGTTGAAACTTCAGTGGCTTCGGTGTTTGCTTCGCAGTTGGCGGTATAACGGAGATGTTCGCCCCGGTGTCGATTAGGAATGATGTTCCAGTCTTCTTGTCGGTGACAAACAAGCGGTATGAAATTTCGGATACGCCGGATCCCGCTTCGTCCAGCGTAACTATTAGTTTTCCGACTTCGTCTGGTAGGAGCACGGCTTAGTGCATCTTCTTGCAGCTGCCCCAAAACGCCGGTGGTAGAAACAGTACGGCGACGGTGTCGAGCTTCGAGATCTGCGTCCGTTCGAGTTTGACCGATTGCGTCGATAGTTTGGTCTTCCGCGGTGCTGGCAGTTTTGGTGAACCATCTTCAACGCAGCGACTTCAAGTGACAGCTTCCTTATCTCTTCGACTAGGAACTTCGTATCGCTGGGTGGAACGCTCGTACTGGGGCTTTCGACGGCTGCGATGTGTGAACTTGGGCTTGATTCCACCATCTTGTCGGCCAATATAGCGAGCTCGTCTAGTGCGGTCTTCGTGCTGAATGATTCGCTTGCGGCGAGTACGGATCGCACATGTGATGGTAAGTGATTAGTCCACAGTATGCGCAGCGTTGAATCCGGGACCTTTTCTCTGGCAAGAAATCTCATGCGGCGAAGTAACTGAGTAGGCTTTTGGTCTCCTAGCTCGATTTCGGACAGCAGCTTTTGCAGCTGGCGGCTGTCAGATTCTTCGTATGCGGAGATGAGGCGGTTCTTCACTGCGGTGTATAGGTCTGTTGCCGGTGGATCGAAGAGTATATCGGAAATTTGCTCGATATCTTCCTTTTGTAATTGCGCAATGACCATTTGTGCCAACTGGTCCTGACTTTTTTTGAGATCAGCAGTGGCTGCTTCGAAACTGATGAACCAGAGTCGTGGCTTGTCTCTCCAAAAAGGTGGAACTCGCATTGATAAGGCGATTCCTGCGATTTCCCCCTGGCTATCTGCTACTGAAGCGTTGTTAGGTGATGCCATTTTTTATTATTTTTTTTTTTTTTTGGCTTTTCACCGTGACGCGCTTGCTTGTTGTTCGTCGGGTGTGCTTCTGTTGTTCTTCGGATTTCTTTGTCGGGGTGCTTGTTGTTCCTCGGGGTCACCACTTTAGCCAGTTGGAGAGATGTAATGAAAGACTTGGTTTGTATCGAATTGTATCGAATGTATTGAATATATTTCGGTCAGAATGTATTAATTATATCTACAGTTTACATTAAATAATATTAGGTACGCGCGACAGTAAACGAAATCTAAACGACCAATCACAATAACGCTGGTTGATATCGCGTACTATAAAACCGCGGCGCCGATGGTCGCGGTATCATTCCACACTAGAATTTGATGTAGGTATGTACTCCAATGATCGGCGGCTCGCGAAGACTGGACTTATATATCGGCTCGCCTTGCGCGCATAGTTAGTCAGCTGCCGCAAGGCGCAGCGAGCGGATGTATGTAGGTAGGTAGCTACAGTAAGCTCTGTTTATATCTAACCGTGAAAAAATTTTCTTACCAGCGAGTAAGTACGTGAAATCGCGTAACCTGGGTATAGGGTAACTATCAGGCTTAGTAATAGCATTTAAGCGCCTATAGTCACCACATGGCCTTATCTGCCCATTTTTTTTAAGCACTATATGCAGAGGGCTTGCCCACGCGCTTTTACTGGGTCTGCATATTCCCATTTCACACATTAACCGAAATTCCTCTTTAGCCTTAGCGTATCGGTCTGGCGGTAACGGTCTTGCTCGACATTGAACAGGCGGACCGTTCGTCTCGATGTGATGACAAACGCTATGCTTAGGAACTTCCTTAAAAGATACCGGTTTAGTTAAATCTGGATATTTAGCTAACAAACTATAATGTGGGTGTTGATTATGAATTGTAGTTATTGAACTTTCCATGCACTGTGACATACTAGCAATAACATTAAAATTTGTTACCTGATCCACTAGTTTCCGTTTACTAAAATCTACCACTAACTTATACTTAGTTAAAAAATCGGCTCCTATTATAGGCTGTCTAACGTCAGCAACTATAAATGTCCACCGAAATGCTCTCCTTAACTTTAAATTTAATACTAAACTATGCAACCCAAATGTCTTAATAGGTGTACCGTTCGCGGCATACAGTCTATAGTCCTCGCACGCTCTATTTTTCTCGCGCACTGCCCACCGGGGTAACACCGACACATTAGCACCACTATCTATTAAAAACCGTAATTTACTGTTTTCGTCAGTTATACACAAGCGGTAATTTATCGATGGGTCACAGCCTCCCGCCGCAGACAGGACCGAAGCTAGTTTTCCGCACTGCCAGTAGGTTGGTTCGATGTCTTCCACGTACACGGTTGAACACATTTGTGTGCTCGGGCTCTAAACTTATAGTGGTAGTAGCAAAGCCAGTCTGGATCTGCCGGTGTCCTCTTCCTGCTACCGCTAGTGTTGCGCGTACGTGGCGCGCCGTGTGACCGTGATCGGCTTCTCCCACCGCTACGCTGGGAATTTTCAATTTTTCTTAGTCGTTCGCCCAGCTTGTGGATCTCCGCTATGACATCTGGAGAATCACTTCTTGCACTCCGTACTGCGGCCACCCCCTGTATAGGCATTGCATTTTCTGTCACCTTGTCTGCCATTCTGGCCAAAGCGTTAATATCGCTTAAACCTGATGCCGTGAGTATTCCTCTCACCCATCCCGGCAAATGGTTTTGCCAAAGGATGGTAAGGGTTTCATCTGTAACTTTGCCACTTGCCAGCTCTTGCATTTTCCTCAGCAACTGCGATGGCTTCTGGTCGCCAAGCTCCATTTCAGATATCAATTTTTGTACCTTTCTATTTTCTGACTCCTCATAAATGTCAAGTAATCTTGTTTTTAATGTATCATATTTACCATTTTCCGGCTGTTTGACTAATATGTCTGTCACTTGTTGTATAACGTCTTTTCCTAATTTCGATATGACAAACTGAAATTTTGCCTCGTCAGACATCTTCTGCGGGTGTAGCACTGCCTCCGCCTGTATGAACCAGTGTCGCGGCAAATCCGTCCAAAATTCAGGAATTCTCGCCGATACAGACACGCCGGAAACTGACACCTCTGGTTGAGCCATTTTAAATTCCAATGTGTGAGTCGTTACGTGTTGCTACCCGTGCAAAATAACCGCTAATAAAACCGAGTCGGGTCACCACTTTTGTACCACTTTAGTACTATTTGGATACTTATATATTTGGGTTTGAGTAAGGTATGTCGTGTCCCGGGTAGCGGTTATGGGTGTTAAATAATAGTAGGCTCTACTGATAAAACACTTGTATTGACTATCAGTTACAACGGTTAGGTAACGACTGGCGACAAACCGCCCGTATTGACTTCGTCATAATTACGAAAATGCTTAAGTAGCATTTTCATTTACAATCTATGTGTGTGTGACCACCACAGGGGTAAACACTGGACCTACTGAACCAATGTTGAAGATTATTTTACCAATAAAAATCCACATTTGAGTATTATAGGCCATGTATTCCTTCCCACGGGAACAGGAATTATGTGGGTGAAACTGCAGGGGGGTGAACATACGCAGGTATTATAAATGTATTTTTTACAACTACACTTTTTTGAATAATTTATTTAATTATTGTAATGGTAAAATGGTAAAACTGAAAGCTTTAGTTTTGGAAAAGACTACAAAAAACAAACTCAGCGAAGTAAGTATTCTTTTATTTTCAAATATCAAAGACCAAATCAAATATCATCAGCATTTCACAATCTATGCAAATATTTTGATAATACACAGACATTTATGATTTGACCAGATAACAGGGTCATCAGTACAATGTCCTATCAGCTAAAAGCCTTTGCCATCTTTTCTTCAGCACACCAATATGTTAGTTATTCTACTGTGTTGCAGGTGCGTTTTGCAATATTGGAGTCTGCAGTTATAGGGCATATTCCAAATATCCTGTAAAGCAAAATTGTTAATATTGAGCATATTATAAAATACACACATCAACATTTAGTCTCAATGTTAGTGTAGTTTGTGTACTAAGATAATATAGCAGACAGACAAGCTTTGCTTTGACTCATTCCCTATTCCTATCCTATTCTACTCCCACCCATTGGCTTATCTACTATTATTTCCTATTCCTATTTGGTAGCTCAGAATCCTAGGATTCCTAGGGTGGGCATACACCAATGGAAAATGTAAATGTACCTATGAGCGATGACGAAAGAGTTAGTTCGCCATAATCATAATTTTAAAAATGAAATTCGATTCCTTTTTGCTTAATAACCAGCAAACTTAACTAAACCACACACATAAGCCCTGGAACACAAATCCCAACACATTGGATACAACAACATGCAAGATGTCGCAGAAATCTAAAACATGGTATGGTATTAAATATCGTAGGTATTGAGTTTATGTTGCTCTATGGACTCTCTTTCTCTGGTACGTCCAAAGAAAGTGTGTGTAAGAAGACATTGGATGCTGGAAGAAAGATGCTGTTTGATCCCCAATTCTTGGAGGAGTGAGACTGTGTCCAAAAATTCAAAAAATTCAAAATTCAAAATTCATTTATTTCAAGTAGGCTCAGTTTACAAGCACTTTTGACACGTCAGTTGACTATTTGTAAAGATTCTACCACCGGTTCGGAAGGCAGGTTCTGCCGAGAAGATACTGGCAAGAAACTCAACAGTTGCTCTTTTGAAAAAGTCATACAGTATTACAATTTACATTTGATAACAATTAAATTACAATTTCTAATAGTTTTATTTCCTGTGTGAAGGTGGAAGCTGATCCAATGGCCTCCAAGCACCTTTGTCGTTAAGGAACTCATCAATAGTGTAGTAACCTCGACTAGAACTTCCAACCCCTATTTCACCCTCAGAGGAGTCATTTTCATAATTCTTAGAATTATGAAAATGACACGATTAGTAGTCTAGATACTGTAATAAAAAAAGATACAGTTTGTGACATTGTAGGGGTAAGCACCTACTGAACCAATTTTTAACCGACTTCAAAAAGGAGGAGGTTCTCAATTCGGTCGGTATTTTTTTTTTCTTATGTATGTACAACGATTACTCAAAGACGCCTGGACCGATTCCAAAAATTCTTTTTTTGTTTGAAACGGTATAGTCCCCATTTGGTCCCATTGCCATCATGTCAAGATCTGATGATGGAATCCTGGAGAAATTGAGGGGAACTTTCGAAAATTATATGGGTGTCTAGTGTGTTCATAAACTTTTCCATTTAGTACTTTTAAGCACTACAATTTCATGAAGGTTTAAAGTCGATCTGATGATGGAACCATAAAACAGACGAGGAAACTCCTCGGGGATTTACAGCAGTTACCTTGTGTTTTGGCTTTATTAATTTGTATTAATGAGAACTTTCCACATAGATAGGTTGTGACTGTCATTTAGGGGTTTGGTGATGAAGACCAAGGACAATTAAGGGAACTCCTTAACAGTTTACAGTAACTACCTTGTGTTTGGCCTTGATTAATTCGTATTGCTGAGAACTTTCTACCTATATGAGTTGTGTCTGTTATTAGGGGTCTGATGATGAATACCAAGGTCAATTAAGGGAACTCCTTAACGGTTTACGGTAGCTACCTTGTGCTTGGGCTTGATTAATTTGTATTGCTGAGAATTTTGTACCAAAATGGGTTGTGACTGTCATTAGGGGTCTGATATATTCATTTGAGATGAAATTTTACACTAAAAATGGAAAAATAATAAAAATTTTAATAAAAAAAATACAACCGACTTCAAAACCTAAAAACGAACCCACTAAACTAAAAAGTGAAAAATAACATCATAATATGTTCTACCTGCTGATCAGTATGAAGGCGGTGCTTAGCCGGTGTTGTCTTAATTTAAGCTGTGATGCTGATTATAATTTTACATATATTAATGTCGGTACCAGTGGAAGCAACGCCGATTCAACCATCTTTAGAAGGAGTCAATTGTATACGAAACTGGAAAGTAACACGTTGGGTATCCCTGACCCGCAAGAGTTGCCTATTATTTGCCCCGAAGTAGCTTATCCATCTAGTGTAAGAGCAAAGTTGCCGTTCGTGATAGTGGGAGATGAGGCATTTGGTTTATCATCACATATGATGCGGCCTTATGCTCGTGATAATTTACCTTACAAAAAGAAAATATTTAATTACCGTCTGTCCAGAGCTAGAAGGTACATAGAATGCACTTTTGGAATTATGTCAAATAAATTTAGAATATTTCACAGATCCATGACTGTCAAGTTAGATCTAGCACAATCAATAGTCAAGACGGCATGTCTACTTCACAATTTCATAAGGAAACGGGATGGCTACATGGTCATTGTCACAAATGGTTTTACGGGACCACTACCCAGGCAGCAGACTGAAAGTAGTAATACGTCGGCAAGTAATATCAGAGATATATTTGCAGATTACTTTATCAATGAAGGAAAAGTCTCCTGGCAACACCGATATATAATTAATTAACTAAACTCAAAAGGTTTTAGAAGGTTTTTGATGTTATTTGTGAATTAAATAATTATGCTTATATTAATAAAGTAATGATGCTTGTATAAATAAAATAATGAACCAAACACATACCCGCCACTTTTCTTTCCTCTTCGCTCAAATTTTCGTAGTTAGGTGCCAATTCCTTCAAAATATCTCTCCATGCAGCCTCCCTCGCGTCCCTGTTTTTGTATAATTCATTGCGTTTATCCCACAAAACGGGCCGCAGATGAACTTCAATGATTACTCGTTCTGTATCAATTTTCATTTCGGTAGTACAATACGGCGCGTGCGCCCCGCTCGACTCTAAAATGGGCACTGAAGTTGTAGGCAGCGCTTACGCATGCGGATACCCCGCACCGGGGTGACGCCCCGCACAGCGCCCCGCGTCCCGCGTGCGTTTATCACGCTTTACAATAGATACCTATATGAAATTGTTCTTTGCGGATGCTACGCATGCGGGCCAATCCCGCGTGCGTGAGCAAATCCGCGTGACACTAAAAGCGCCCTTAGTATGTAACTTCATTGTACCTATCCTGTGATTGACTGAAGCTGTTAGAAAGGTAGCATCTGTAATAATTTATTTAAAGTAAAACATATTTAAAAAATAAATATGTTTTAACATTTAAGTATGGCCAATATGTTGTAAAGTACAGTGGGCAGGGCTGAACCCATGATCCCTCAGTGTCGAGTCTGACCCCTTTATGGTGTAGCTAGTTAGGCTTCAGCAGATTTATATTCTAATTTGGTAATACTTTTTTCTGATTTAAGAAAATATACTAATCATCAAAACAGTGTCTGCAAGTACTGTACAGGCCGACTGTTTGGATGAGAAGTATATATTTGATTGTTTTTAAGCTTTGTGGTTTCAGGGTTTAAAAAATGTCTAACTGAAAGTCTATGTCTACTGTATTTATTATTATTGTTATAATAAATAAACTTAAAAAAAACTTTTTTTTATAAACTTCCAACCCCTATTTCACCCTCAGAGGAGTCATTTTCATAATTCTTAGAATTATGAAAATGACACGATTAGTAGTCTAGATACTGTAATAAAAAAAGATACAGTTTGTGACATTGTAGGGGTAAGCACCTACTGAACCAATTTTTAACCGACTTCAAAAAGGAGGAGGTTCTCAATTCGGTCGGTATTTTTTTTTTCTTATGTATGTACAACGATTACTCAAAGACGCCTGGACCGATTCCAAAAATTCTTTTTTTGTTTGAAACGGTATAGTCCCCATTTGGTCCCATTGCCATCATGTCAAGATCTGATGATGGAATCCTGGAGAAATTGAGGGGAACTTTCGAAAATTATATGGGTGTCTAGTGTGTTCATAAACTTTTCCATTTAGTACTTTTAAGCACTACAATTTCATGAAGGTTTAAAGTCGATCTGATGATGGAACCATAAACCAAGGTCAATTAAGGGAACTCCTTAACGGTTTACGGTAGCTACCTTGTGCTTGGGCTTGATTAATTTGTATTGCTGAGAATTTTGTACCAAAATGGGTTGTGACTGTCATTAGGGGTCTGATATATTCATTTGAGATGAAATTTTACACTAAAAATGGAAAAATAATAAAAATTTTAATAAAAAAAATACAACCGACTTCAAAACCTAAAAACGAACCCACTAAACTAAAAAGTGAAAAATAACATCATAATATGTTTTACCTGCTGATCAGTATGAAGGCGGTGCTTAGCCGGTGTTGTCTTAATTTAAGCCATTTCTGACAGGACCACATGAAACAACACTGTCTGCAAAATCTACATCTACAAGATATTCTCACATGGCTTGAATTAATACATCACCGGCTTAGCACCGCCTTTATACTGATCAGCGGGTAGAACATATTATGATGTTATTTTTCACTTTTTAGTTTAGTGGCTTCGTTTTTAGGTTTTGAAGTCGGTTGTATTTTTTTTATTAAAATTTTTATTATGAAGATTATTTTACCAATAAAAATCCACATTTGAGTATTATACGCCATGTATTCCATTCCACGGGAACAGGAATTATGTGGGTGAAACTGCAGGGGGGCAAACATACACAGGTATTATACAGAGTTATTCAAAATATATTGAATTCAAAAATGTATTTTTTACAACTACACTTTCTTGAATAATTTATTAATAGTAAAATGTTAAACTGAAAGCTTTAGTTTAGAAAAATACTACAACAAAACAAACTACGCAAAGTAAGTATTCTTTTATTTTCAAATATCAAAGACCAAATCAAATATTTTCAAATCATTAATGTGTGTATTATCAAAATATTTGCATTTCACAATCTATGCAAATATTTTGATAATACACACATGTATGATTTGACCAGATAACAGGGTCATCAGTACAATGTCCTATCAGCTTTTCTTCAGCAAAGCCTTTGCCATCTTTTCTTCAGCACACCAATATGTTATTCCACTGTATTGCAGGTGCTATTTGCAATATTGGAGTCTGCAGTTATAGGGCATATTCCAAATCTCCTGTAAAGCACAATTGTTAATATTGAGCATATTATAAAATACACATATCACTATTTAGTCTCAATGTAAGTTTAGTTTGTGTACTAAGATAATATAGCGGACAGACAAGCTTCGCTTTGACTCATTCCCTATTCCTATCCTATTCTACTCCCACCCATTGGCTTATCTAGTATTATTTCCTATTCCTATTTGGTAGCTCAGAATCCTAGGATTCCTAGGGTGGGCATGCACCAATGGAAAATGTAAATGTACCTATGAGCGATAACGAAAGAGTTCGTTCACCATAATCATACTTTTAAAAATGAAATTCGATTCCATTTTGCTTAATAGCCAGCAAACTTAAGTAAACTTAACTAAACCACACACTTAAGCCCTGGAACACAGATCGAAACACATTGGATACAACAACATGCAAGATGTCGCAGAAATCTACAACATGATAAGGGTATTAAATATCGTAGGTAGTGAGTATAAGTCGCTGTATAGACTTATCGTCTCTTTGTCTGGTACGTCCAAAGGAAGTGTGTGTAAGACATTGGATGCTGGAAGAAAGATGCTGTTTGATCCCCAGTTCATGGAGGAGTGAGATGTTGTTTCGAAACTGTGTCCAGGATATGCAAGCATTGTTTTCCAACACCACATTTCTAGAGCGTGTATCTTCTTTTTCTCACTTTCTCTCAGAGTCCAAGTCTCAGCATCCTATATAAATCGATTAATAGCACTCAATTAACTTCATTGTTTTGACTTTATAGGTTCATTGCAAAGAATATATTATTTACTACTCTTTCTAAGAGAGTTCATTGTTTACAAACAAAGCACTAAACACTTCGCCAAGTTTCGCCCTAAAAATGCTAACTGTGGACGGGGAGACTGAATTGAGAGATTTAGAATGGAAAAAAATATTAATTTTAGATATTTAATAAAATATAAATTATTAATTTGGAATTTTGGACATCCACAATTTGTCCGTTTTACGATCAAAGGTGACTCAAGACCCATCGTAAGTTTTTGACATAAGCCATGAACATATAACTTTACACAATTCGAAGACAATCGCAAATAACTGTCAAATCATATCAAATCATTCACTCTTCGTATAAAAATAACGATCTAATCGTAATGAACTAACTATGCCCAACCGATGGCTTTCCATTGGCTTACACAATCCGAAGCACAAACGGCTAAAAAGATACAGACAGCTTACTTCATAGAAACTGCTTAGCACATTTGAGAAATTTGAATTTCATTCATAATTTTAAAATCATATAACCACAAATTTCATTCATAAATTTATCCTTTATCTCTCTCATACAAGGCAAATCTTCATTAAAAATCCCTTTGCCCTCTCTTTCTATTCTATGTATATGTAGAATGTGCCTACACGGCGGAAACGGAAATGCTTGTAGTAATTTGAAAATGGTTGGAAGGGGTCGTAGGTTTATTCCGTAGTTAAATTGATTTGTGAAAGTAGGTTATGCCGTACTATTTGTGGTTATCCCATATAACCGCAAAATGTTACCGGTCTTCTGATATGCCGGTTTCGTTTATCTCGATTATTTATATTGTTACTAGACTTTTTCTTTTGTATGATAAAAAAAAAGGCAAAATCTTTTATTTATTTCTTTAATAAAAATGTAAACATTTCCATGCAGTAAAATACCAAATTGTACAGTTACAAAATTATACTACTTCACAAAATATATGACAGATGTCGCGTAATTAATGGATATAACGCATTTAAACTGGATGGAATGTGGTCACTGCTCTTTAGTAAAAAAAAGTTCTGTCTCCTATAAAAATGCTTGAACCCCTTTTTCATTTTTAGTGAATTATTTATAACTTTTGCAATTTTAGTGAGCGGGCCTTCAAATTTTTCAAAAACTATGTATATTCAATTCCGAATCGAATGACACCTCAACCATTTTTATAGGAGATGGAGAACTTTTTTTTATACTAAAGAGCACATGTAGATCAGACTAATATGATAGATACACCACCTTATTATATATAACTAATTTGACTATTTTTTGTGTGATAATTATTTATCTTTCATTAGGACCCGATTTAAAACACATTGTCCGGTAAAAAATGATGAAATCTAATTTTGAATCGAAAAAACCATTATTTTAAAAACTTGTACACTTATAGAGGGTAGTAAATTAGTATAAAACGTAGAATTGTAGAATTAGGTGGCGTATCTACCATTTGCATTTTATCCATTATTTACGGGACGTGGCCTTGTCCGGGACAAGTTAACATGCACTCTGAGGCACAGGGTGTAACACCACTAAATTCCCAACTAAGGACTGAGAATTATAAGTCAAAATTTCTTAGATGAAAAGCTCAGTATCTTATATAACCCCGGACCTCGTGACCACATAGGGTAACCACTGAACCAGAGAGGCTTATGTTATAAGTATGTAAAAGAGTTATGTTAACATAATTGTGGAACACTATAACTAAGATCTTCGTATGACTTCATTTTCCCAAGTAAAAGGCAGTGTACAGTGTACCTCTGTAACTGAAGACGTCCGAAGCATAATAATTGACCTGTAAGGTAAAATTAAGTACATTAGTATTATGTATATAAGTATAAAGTATTTCTCCTGGAAATAGTTTACAACTGTTAAAATTATTTAAAATCCTACAGAATTTATATACATAACTAGCTGACGCCCCCCGGTTTCACCCGCGTAGTTCCCGTTTTGGTGAGAATAGGAGGATAAAAATATGCCTATGAAACTCACAAATAACATGGTAAAAGAATTTGGAAGTCAATCAGTAGATCCAGAGGTTATTTAGTTCAATAAATATTAAGCCAGACTTCTAAAGGTTATAGTTTTTGTTAGCAATTTTCCTCTTCTTTTTGCAAATTGGAAATATCTTAAATAGTTTTTGATATTAAAAAAACAAACCCCTTATATTTTACTTAATTGTTTATAACTTTTGCAATTTTTGCAAGCAGCCCTTTAATTTTTTCAAAAGCTTTTCAAATGCGTTTCCGAAAAAATGACACCTCAATCATAGTTCTAGGAGAAGGAGAAAAAGTTTCAATCTAAATGGCGTTTGTGAACTAGAACTAATGGGGTGTAATGCCACCAACTTTCCAACTCACGGCTGATAATTATAACTAAAAATTTCTT
The DNA here is from genome assembly GCF_947172395.1 of Bicyclus anynana. Lineage (NCBI taxonomy): Eukaryota > Metazoa > Arthropoda > Insecta > Lepidoptera > Nymphalidae > Bicyclus > Bicyclus anynana. Next base: position 21,462 of record NW_026441287.1, read on the forward strand.
AAAAGAAGGAAAAACTCAGTATCTCATTTAGCTCTACCCAGGATTTGAACCCAGGACCTTGTGAACACATAGACTAACCACTGGACCACAGAGGCAGTCATGTTGACATATGGAACACTATAACGAAGTTCTTTATAATATGACTTCATTTTCCAAAGTAGGCAGTGTACACCTCTAAAACTGAAGACATCTGAAGCATATTTGACCTGTAAAGTAAAATTAATTATCATGATTTTTTGATTTACCTTCGTCAAAATCGTAAACAATTTTTACCAAAATTATATTAAACTAGCGGATGCCCGCGACTTCGTCCACGTGGAAAGTTCAGTTTTTCACAAATCCCGCGGGAACCATAGATTTTCCGGGATATTCCTAAATTAATCCAGGGT
>NW_026441288.1:0-9750 GCF_947172395.1 Bicyclus anynana
AAAAAGTTCAATAATAATTAACAAGAAGAGATCACTTTCAGCGATAACACTAACGTTACACCATTGTTTAATGTTTGTTCTAGTTATTGTAATTTAGCCTAGCCATCGTAGGCTCTATAAACAGTAAACGATAATATCGTGCCCGGTCTCAATACCATGTTGCTAAATTATTTCCAAATAGAAAGACAACAAGACACAAATATCGCTTTCTCTCCGAGTAAAATAACATAGCATGTTTTTTCGTCCTCCTGTATATAGCCGCGGAGAATTTTTTGTATGAACAGTTTCTGATGGAACCCCTTTGGCTATAAGTAAAATAGAAGGTATTGCTAAGCTTGTTTAGAGACACACCAATGCTTTCAGTGTGGTCTCGGAAGCAACATTGTTTTCCTATGTGACTATCTTATCCTTTATTCTATTATATTTTTTAACCGGTCACGGCTTACTATAAATCTTCTATATTTGTGATTTTTTGCTTGTATTTTTTCTAGCGATTTTATATACAATTTTTTTTAAATGGTTATAAAGTATCAAAGACTTAACTAAGAAAAAAGACATCCAGCTTTCCCTTTGCGGGGTTTTTGATTGCCCAAGCAATCGGTGGTCAAGGTAAGAGAGAAATCTCCTCACAATACGCGGCTTCTCAAGGATATTTTTTCTGATCCTTGTCCAATAGCCGAGAGAATGCTTCTCTTCCTTCTTGAATGTATTTTTTTGTTTGTACCTCTGAGGATGTTTATAATATTATTTCATAATGATCGTAAATTCAATAATTTTTCAACCGAGAAGGTTATCATTTTGTCGTATTATTTAATGTATTATGAACACTCGTAACTTTTTATTGAGTGTTCCGATTTTGATAATTTTCCTCCTTCAAAGTGATCATTCGATAGAAAACATTAACTGATATTTTTCGCTTTTTAGTTTCGTGAGTACGTGTTATGTTTTAAAATTGGTTGTAATTTTACGTTTTATACTAATTATTGAAGTAAAATATGGGTATTGCCATATTGGTTGAGAATTTTCTCCACGCATAAATTAAAATGTAGGTACTTTCACATCGTATTTATTCAATATATTTTCAATAAAAAAGTGCACGTTAAAAATCAAAGCACGTAAAAACAACGGCTATACGATTTTTAATAATTCGAATAGAAAAAACAAACAACGCTATCAAGCTCTCATTGAATTACAAATATAATAACACTGTATGTTTTTTCTGTGCCGAGATAATCGCATTCACTTTTTTTTTTCTATAAAACGTGCAGGTATTTAACGATTTTTTTCATTTACTTTGATAGTAGGAGGTTTTGCTTTAAAAAAAAGCTTACTGGCTATAAAAATGGATCAGCTTCTTCTCGTCATCTCTTGTATTTTATCCCACAAAAGATAGATCGGCAAAATATATCAATCTCTTCCATTAGCTTCTATCATTGTCACTCATGTCCTCTTTCACACACTCCAACCCCCTTCTTTGGCCTTCCTCTCCTCTTATGACCTTCCACTTAATAATTCCAATACTCTTCTGGTCGGTGATATAACTTTCATCCCTCCGTATTACATGTCTATACCAAGCTAACCTTTTACTTCTCAACTTTTCTGTAAATTGCGCCACTTTTAGACTTCCTCTTATACTCATTCCTTATTATATTTCGCATGCATTCTTCTACTATCCGCTCTTTTTACCGCCCAATATTCTGATCCACACATCACGAAAGTCTAACAACCGTTTGTATGTTTTACCCTTAAGTCCAAGGGACATTCGAGGGTCTCTTAATACACCTGAGACCTGTCGCCTTTTCATCCATTCTACTTTTCACGTCGTTTTTTTTTTCAATTTATTCTTTACAACTTAACCCTTGGCTACAATCACACCTGATGATAAGTGATGATGCAATCTATATAAACCTAATTATATTTTTCGATAATTTATTTTATTTATTTATTTTTATTAATTATTATATATGCATATATATATATATATCCTCCTCCTCCTCCTCCGAGCCGTGATAGCCCAGTGGATATGACCTCTGCCTCCGATTCCGGAGGGTGTGGGTTCGAATCCGGTCCCGGGCATGCACCTCCAACTTTTCAGTTGTGTGCATTTTAATAAATAAAATATCACATGTCTCAAACGGTGAAGGAAACCACCGTGAGGAAACCTGCATACCAGAGAATTGTCTTAATTCTCTGCGTGTGTGAAGTCTGCCAATCCGCATTGAGCCAGCGTGGTGGACTATTGGCCTAACCCGCCATTCTGAGAGGAGACTCGAGCTCAGCAGTGAGCCGAATATGGGTTGATGACGATTCTTTTACTATCCGCCCCTTTTACCGCCCAACATTCTGATCCACACATCACGAAGGTCTAACAACCGTTTGTATGTTTTACCCTTAAGTCCAAGGGGCATTTGAGGGTTACTTAATACACCTGAGACCTGTCGCCTTTTCATCCCTTCTGCATTCATTCTACGTTTCACATCTCGGTCTACATTCTGTCGACAGTTTTTTTTTAATTTATTCTTTACAACTTAACCCTTGGCTACAATCACACCTGATGATAAGTGATAATGCAATCTGTATACGTTTCTGTCGTTGCTAAGGCTAACTACACCGACAAGACAGATGTAAATGTTATTAATAAACCTAATCATATTTTTTGATAATAATAAAAACATATTGTAGTGACAACGTCTTATAATTCGATGCAGCCGGTTGCACACTCGAAAAAAGATGACGTCATGCTCTAGGGTTGCCAACTTTTATTTTTTAAAAGAAATAAAGTAAATATATTCTGGTCTATGAAGATTATTAAAAAGTATTTTAGAAAAACGAACATTTTTTTTAGAAAAATGCAACCATTCTGCATTCAGTATTTTCATACGACGTTGTCACGTTCAACTATCGCCAGTAAACTGACTTTACAGACAACCGATTTTTTTTATGATTTTATTACAGATGAACGACACTGCTGGCGACAAAAGAATGCTGATGTTAAGCCTGTTTATAGACACACTGACAATACATGGAGTTTCATATAGATATATGAATACGTCTACATAAGCTTCGCGTTAAGACCCGAGAAGGGTTGACAAATCTCAAATAGAGCACAAACAAAAGCGGTTTATGATATTGTACCGTACCTAAATAAAAAAAAAAACATTTATAGTATTTTCACTAGTGTTGAAAATTGCTTTTTTGAACATTATTTTCATGTTACAAAATTGACGGTTAATCAGTTAATAGGGAAACGCTGAATTTTTAAAGGTGAATTTTCCATTTTTATATCAGTAATCTGCATAAGAAAACAGCTTCCCTTTATATTAATTTCGTGTCGTAGCCCCGATACGCACGCTTTACGACGCGGCAACGTTATCTCGCTTGCAAATTGCAATATGAAAATATTAATTTTTAAATTTTTACTTAAGTAACACAAAAATTCTCTAACTCATTCATCGATCTAATAATAATATTTTCGGAGATCATAGTCAAATCTCAGTAAAACTAAAACGTTTTTTTTATTTTAAAGTGTTATGGTATCTAGACTAGTAGGTATATAGAGTCTTGTATAAATTTTAGACACGTTCGTGATATTATACTACGTTGTATGTTGTACATTTCTATGTTGTAATTCCTAATGATATGTATACCTATACACATATCATTAAGAAGTTACAGTGATTTTTCACTTCACTAAATGTAATTTCAGCGAGAAATTTCAGTGATAAATTACATGTAGTGATTTGTATACAGAAATCTATTATTTTACTTAAAAGGTTTAATTTTCTTAGTTACTAGTTAATGGAATAAATAGTGCACCTGATATAAGGTGGAACTCATCGCCTATACCAGAGCAACATTTCGCAGTACCTGCTAAGAACAAGTAATGCAACATACTTACCTATGCCCGTCAAGTCGAGGCAAGTCTTCTATGCCTCATGTGTCTTGTAATTTATTACACCTGTAACCATACACTTCTGATCAGAATACAGCATGCTGCTTGTCAGAAGTATTGGACAGCTTTTCCTCGAACAAGCTACATCAGTCCCCCAACAGACAGAGATAAAGACCCCTATTACTTGTACAAATTATTTTATCTTAAAAACATTTTAAATCAATGATAATTTTATACTATAGACAAGCGGACGCCCGCAACTGCGTTCGCCTTTAGACCTGTTTAATCCGGCCCTATTACAACATCTGTTCTGAGTGGATACCTACTAACTATAAACTACCTCCCTGCCAAATTTCAGCTTTGTACATCAAGCTGTTTACGAGATTTCGTGATGAATGACCTTTCGCACTTATATTATATTAAGATTGGTTACGTCCCTACAAAATTACCGCAAAAGTGATCCGAATATAGAAATAGGCTACAACACTGAGTGAGTCTGAGTGAGTTAATTACATTATATATTTATGTATATATATAGTTTTTACACTTCCTGAACACACAACTCGACATTGTAGACGATATTTAGGTATTATTTGTTGACCACAACCACAACTAACATTGAGTTGACGATAATTTTCCTCTTTTGAGCTCCTTATTTTTCGCGCGCTAGTAACACATCTGGTATTTAATATCATTGTTTTAAATACTATACGAGTATGTTTTCTAGGAAAATACTTGCCAGCTTCCGAACAACATAAACGGATTCGAGATGGCCTCTCGACTTATAACATTATGGCTGATAATAATGCAATGAAATAAACAGCCAACGTATTCCGAGCGTATAAAGAAAAAAAAAAACTCTACATTATCCAATTTCTGTCGAGATACACAAAGACAATGAGACGCGATATTGATGCCGTTCTACCGAATTGAGTTATGCTCCGACAAAATGGCGGCCATGACGACGCCAATGTTATTTCCGCTGGTAAATCAGAAACAGAAATAAAGATCTCATTTAGTGCTGCGTCATAGACTCAATAAACTTTATACCAAAGACGGTTCCGGATCCGGAGTAGCAAATATCAAAAAAAACGCTGGTGGCTTATACCTCCGTGTATATCTATACTTAATATTATAAAACTGAAGAGTTTGTTAGTTTGTTTGATAGAACGCGCTAATCTCAGGAACTACAAATCCGATTTGAAAAACTCTTTCAGTGTTAGAAAGCCCACTTATCGAGGAAGGCTATAGGCTATATATTATCCCCGTATTCCTACGGAAATGGGTACCACGCAGGTGAAACCGCGCAGCGGCAGCTAGTTTTACATACAATCACATTTGAGTACAATTAAATTTACTCGGAGGATGTTTAAATTCCTTTTTCTACTTCAGTATAATATTTCGTAGTATAACTTAAATAGTTAAACAAATACGTTTCCGTGGCTTTACTTCATTGGCAACAAATAGCCCAAGAGATGTAGCAACGGTTCCTCAGATTCAGAGTACTCAGTAAGAGAAATTTTGACGATTTGGTCGTTATTTAAATTCTGATGTAAATAAAAAAATTAAATATTGAATAAAACAAAAATTATAATTCAAGAATTAAAGCTTCGATTGATCCTACATTATGATTTAATTCTAAATTTCAGCTGCGAAGATTTTAATTTAAACATACCCTTAGACAGAGAATAGCACCACATCAAACTCAGCGCACATTTGAGTAAATATTATGTAGTATTTAGTACAATCTCAACGGTAAGGTGTATAGAGAGTCTCCATACACCTTACTATTTGGCGCAGTCGGAAGGACAATAGGCTAAAGAATAAGCACAGAGTGCCTTTAAAGTTCACTAAAGGAGTAAAGTACTTCCCTTTATATTTATTTAGTGCAATAAACTCAATTTTATCTGCAAGCATGTAGACAGTCTAATTAAAAGAAAGTCTAACTTAGGTCGCTCGTTACTTTTAACAAGTTCGACCGTCTCAGAGGAGATCCCAATAGACATACTGATCGTTTCTTTTTTTCCTTTTTATAGATAAATGGAAGCATTAACGCTCAGAGAGTACCCCACTCCGCTTTATACCCAAGAGGGGTATCGGGAAGCTGGGAAGCATCAAGTATTTTAAAGTGCAAAAGAGATTTCACGTTTTATCTTTTTCATTTAATAGTGTATCTTGATTAAAAAATTAGTAATGCGTCTATAATGTTAGTTTTTTTCATTTCTCTTTTTAAGCTTAGCCTGTTGATAACCTGTTGGTAAGAAAACCGCCTAAGTCTCTTCTACTTCTTATATCGAGTACAGCTGTAACACTCTTAGTGACATACATGGCTATGGCAGGTGTGTTGACTCTATCATATTCATCCCCACCCTAAATTACCACTTACTTAATTACGCTTACTCTGCCTCGCCTAATGTTAAGTTAGCATATATTGTAAAATGGTATCGTGTTAACTATGTATTTTATATTGACTTGAACTACTGAACCGAATAGTTAGGCACGCGGCCTAATTATTATTATTTTTCAACATCAATACATACAAATAAAATTGAAGTGTATGTCTGTAATGTATGTAGTACCGTGTAAGCTCTTGAAAAACAATTTTCAAGAGCTTACACGGTACTAAAACATAATCAAGCTTTTTTAAAATTTGTGTCCTTCTGTTTGTCCAGGATAATCTCTGGAACGGCTGAACTGATTTTGATGGAACTTTCACTGGAATATAGAAGAGGTTATGAAGCAACATAAAGGCTTTTTATCCCGAAAAATATATGGTTTTCGCGAGACTTGTAAAAACATAATTTCTCGCGTACGAAGACGCGGGCATCAGCTTGTATAAAATGTAATAGAGTTTAAAACTTAATAAATAAATAAATAATTATTAAATAATAAAGAAATATATATACATTGGTTTTCAATGATTATTATCTCTAAAATAGTTATTATTAATTTGCTGGTGTATCTACTTTAAACACATTTTGAGGAACATCGTCTATCATATTAAATTTGAAATGGATTACAAAGTATTAATATAATTTAATATTAATAACACGCTAGGCTTAGATCAATCCACTTTCGGAATTCATAATCGTCTGTATTAAGAGCAACAATATTTAATTAGCACTGAATTAATGATACATTCAATTATTTCTGCACGTTAGCCCGTTAATTAAAATAATATCATTGTAGCGATAAGCTTATTATGAATTTATTATAATTAAAAAAATATATTAAACGTGTTAGTGAACGATACAGTTTTAGTAATGAGTTTTTCATCATCATCAAATTGTCAGGTATACAGGTTTTCCCACGATGTTTTTCCTTCACCGTTTGAGATGTGATATTTAATTTCTTAAAATGCACATAACTGAAAAGTTGGAGGTTCGTGCCCCGGAGCAGATTCGAACCTACACTTTCCGAAGGCACAGGTCATATCCACTGGGCTATCAGGGGTCATAATAACGAGAGCTTGCAATAGCCAGTCACTCTGGACTCATTTTTGATTCAAATATAAAAAAATAACCGGTCAAGTGCGAGTCGGACTCATGAACGAAGGGTTCCGTGCCATTATCTATAAAACGTTTGTTATACGGGAGTTCCCTTAAATATTTATTTTGTTCTATTCATTATTTGTATTTGTATTTATAGCGGCAACAGAAATACATTATCTGTGAAAATTTCAACTGAACTGAGCCGTGATAGCCCAGTAGACATGACCTCTGCCTCAGAGTCCGGAGGGTGTAGGTTTGAATCCGGTCCAGCAGGGCATACACCTAAAACTTTTCAGTTATGTGCAATTTAAGGAATTAAATATCACGTGTCTCAAACGGTGATGGTAAAATATCATGAGAAAACCTGCATACCTGAGAATTTTTTCAATTCTCTGCGTGTGTGAAGTCTGCCAATCCGCTTTGGGTCAACGTGGACTATTTGGCCTAACCACTCTCGTTCTGAGAGGAGACTCGAGCTCAGCAGTGAGCTGAATATGGGTTGATCATGATGATGATGAACTGTCAAGGTTCATGAGATACATACAGTCATATAGCCTGGTAACAGACGGACGGACAGACTGCGGAGTCTTAGTAGGTAATACGGTACGGGATGATATTGATTTTTGGGTACGGTACCCTAAAATAACAATTCAATGTACACAAATTAGCACCAGTCCCTTACTCAATACAACTACAGTTTAGCAGATATTACTTGTACAAACTAGAGAAGTTGTGGATTAAAATAGGTATTCCCGGATCAATCGGTGCGTTCATCTATTTTCCTTTGAGGTAGCGCCAACTAGCGCTGCCGATATTTCGTACAAAATGCAATTACCTCCTCGGAACGTTTGTAAGCTACGAGTATGTCCTCAACTAAGAAAGCAATCTTAGAGGTTCAATTTAAAACTAAACGATCATTTATAACATAAATGATTGATTTTATATTATACACTTAAAATCTTCCCTGCAAAATGTTCATTTAAATGCCAACCAAATTGAAACAGTAGTTTCGCAAAATATCTTGGACACACAAACATACATAGTTATGTGTATCGTTATCAACTCATATTCAGCTCACTGCTGAGCTCGAGTCTCCTCTCAGTGCGAGAGGGGTTAGGCCAATAGTCCACCACGCTGGCCTAATGCTGATTGGCAGACTTCACCCACGCAGAGAATTAAGAAAATTCTCTGGTATGCAGGTTTCCTCACGATGTTTTCCTTCACCGTTCGAGACACGTGATATTTAATTTCTTAAAATGCACATAACTGAAAAGTTGGAAGTGCATGCCCCGGACTGGATTCGAACACACAACCTCCGGAATCGGAGGCAGAAGTCATATCCACTGGGCTATCACGGCTCTATGTGTATGTATGTATCAAATAGAGAAAATTTTATAATTAAGTTGGTTAAGAAATAAAATTGTGAGACCCCAATATTTTCAACGGTGACCCAAGATTTGAGTCCAGCCGAACAAATCAACCAACAAAACGGGCCAACGAGTGAGTCACATTTATATGTATCCAAAATGAACTTACAAAATAAAAGTGTCGTTATCGAAATCCAAAACAACAAGACATTAGATAATATAATATCCAATATTTTATTCTACGATAGACGCTAGTAGTCTCAGCTCTAACACCGGAAACCTGAAAGCAGTATGACAGTGTAAAATTGGCGCTTTCAACAGATTCGGTCTTGAAAAATGTATATTAAATTGAATGGAGGACATTTTTATATTTCATCCGTTCAATTTCTAGACTATAGACTGTTTTCGTTCTCACAATTTGTGTGGAAATTCACGAAGACACACTGGGAAATGTGCCATTTACCATAATACTTTTATAACCTATTATTTTGTCATTTTAACACACATTTTACATGTACGTAATAGCTTCTTGGACAGTTTTTTTTTCTAAAAGGCGTCAAACTGGACGTCATTGAATTTATTGGACTTTGCAAGTAGTTATAGTAAAGGTTATAGCTTATCAGATCCGCCTGGCACCGCCTCGCTTCGAGCGATTAGTATTCTTTGCATTATAGGTAAACGCTCACCACATCAACTACGCTTCGTCTTCGGGATGAACACGCACACGGAGTGGACCATTCGGTGATCACCCATTGCTCGCACGGAGAATCCAAACGAATCTCGTTCTGATCAAAAGTAGTTTACGCGTTGGAAAGATGCACCGCCGATATTTACTGGTTAAGAACGCGTCGTCCACCTGATGTTCACTGGTTGACACGCGGCATTCACCAAGCATTTGCAGGTTGTCGACAACCTGCCGCGCCGGGTGCGTTCAATGAGCTAGAACCTTAATGAGATATTCTAAAGATATTCCGTTAAAGTATTAATTATGTTGAATGAT
>NW_026441289.1:0-115105 GCF_947172395.1 Bicyclus anynana
GTCGGTTAGTGAATGCACTCTATAATCTGTTTATAACGAGATGCAACGTGAAGCGAGCTCGTCTTTGTGATAATAAACAACTCTATTATCTGAATGGTTACTCCTTCTCACTTTGTTTGTTAATGAAGTCGCTTTTGTCGTACAAATATACTTAATAGTCGGTTTAATATTGTATTCAGGGTTCTTTACTTAAGAAGATGGGTGTACTCTTCTTTATAGAAGATCCCTAAGACAGTTATGGACCTGCCAATGCATAAGTTTAAGCAACTTGTTAAAAAACATTTACCTAACAGAGGTAACTACACGATTGATAAGTTCCTTAATGATAACGATGCTTGGAGGCCATTAGATCAGCTTCACACAGGAAGTAAAACTAAAAGTTTAAATGATGTTAACAATTGTAAATTATTGTTATATAGTATGATTTTTATCACTTTGATGTCAGTCAGTCTTTCAGTATCTCAGTACTGCAATTTATAAATTACTAGCGGACGAACTGATTCGTGAAGAACTGAATTCCACCATTTTCCTGGTTGAAAATACCTAGGTGTTAATCCAGAGTCAATCACTGTTCTCAGCCAAATCGCTTAAGTAGCCGCAGAGCACGAGCAACAAATATACACACACACAAACTTTCGCCTTTTAAATATTAGTGCGATTAGTAGAAAGAAAAGTTTAACATTTCCCAGCTGATGAGAGAGCCACGTCGTCATGTGAGGTTTAAGTCCCGTCAATGGAAGGCAATGTATGAGGCATTGAGTTTGTTGTGTTTGATCTACAGGAACCTAGCCTAATTAATTCATTTGACTTTTTGTTTATTCCAGTGAAATAAAATCCCCCGCGATGACAACAATAGACCTCAAGTGGCTGACTTAAATTGACATTACTCCCCAAAGATCTACATATTATTTGCAATATATTTATGAAACTTTACAGTCCCATGTCACCAGTTGTTGAGAACTATTGAAACTTAAAGTGCAGTGTTGTGTATCTCGGGCGGACCATTTTGTTTGTCGTTTGAGTCCGCGGAGACTTGGTTCTGTGAAACTTTTGTTCAGTTTTACGAGAGATTAAATTATTATATACCTACGAGTAGGTAGGTACTTATCCATGAAGTATGATGGTAACTGCCTCTTTAGTAGACCGGCGCAGTGAAAGATAACCCGGCCTTCTGCATCCAACGCCGTGGGTTCTGTTCTCACAACTGTAATAAAATATAGCCTGTGTTTCTCGCTGATACTGTTGCTTTCCATTGGTGTGTAAATTATACAAATCATTCCTGTAGTTTGGAAACCTTTTAGCATCAAATAAACAAAACAAATTTCAACCATTTATAATATTAGCTTAGAAGTATGGTTAAGTTCAGGGTTCACGGCCGTCGAACTTTGTCATAATATAAAAATTTAACAATCTGTCATTTTATCGCGTCATCATATTCGAAAGCAACGTTTTTCTTCAGATTTGCTCGGATTTTACGACGAAACGTACGGACCGTAGATCATTCACCCTTACACTTAAGGGCTCGCCTAAGTTTTTTTTTATACTTATCATCATTATCATCCCATATTCGGCTCACTGCTGAGCTCGAGTCTCCTCTCAGAATGAGAGGTGTTAGGCCAATAGTCCACCACGGTGGCCCAATGCGGATTGGCAGACAGACACGCAGATAATTAAGAAAATTTTTTGGTATGCAGGTTTCCTCACGATGTTTTGGCTTTACCGTTTGAGACAAGTGATATTTAATTTCTTAAAATGCACTTAAGTGAAAAGTTGGAGGTGCATGCCCCGGACTTGAACCCACACCCTCCGGAATCGAAGGCAGAGGTCATATCCACTGGGCTATCAATTTGACAGCGTTTCTAGTATTTATAAAATTAGTTATCACGATCAATTTAATACATAATCTATACTAATATTATAAAGAGGTAAAGTTTGTAAGTTTGTAAGTTTGTCACATTTTTTAAATGGGGTAATCTTCGGAACTACTGGTCCGATTTTAAAAATTCTTTCACCAGTAGAATGCTACATTATCGGGGAGTGCTATAGGCTATATTTTATATTGGTATCATATATATTAGCCGAGTTATCACGGTTTTTGTCATACAGGTCGGACCGAAAATCCTCTTAGGCAGACTTATTCGCATGCGCTGCCTTAACCATTGTGTAAAATTGAAATTAATGTATGGAGGCTTTATGTATCTTTAAAAGTTCTACAAAAAAGTCCGCGACACCATATACCTATCTTCTATACATTAGCAGAAATAGTACCTTTTGTGTTTTAAAAATTATTAATTTTATATACTTAGGTTTGCGTCATTATTTATGCTACTTAACTTAAATCCTTATCAAAATAAATTATTTAATAATCACAAGGATGTTATGGAGATAAGATTTGCCCTTTATAGTATGTTAATTAGTTAAATAGTTTCGGAGATAATACAAAATTTCTAAAAGGCGGAATGCCGCTTATGTTTAAGCGCCAACCGCCAAATTAAGTTGAACCTTCCTCTATAGGTTTCTACGTATTTTATAGGGATCAGCATTTTTGGTTACTAAACTCTATGTAGGCGTTTTATCCATTTACCAATAGATGGCGTTGAGCAAAAATACCATATTTTTGTACGGCGCTAGGGAGATTTATGCCGACTACATGATGATCGAAATTGATTGTTCATACATTGGTGTTGGTAGTGAAAAATTTACTAAGATTTTGGCAAGTCGATGTTGATTGATAATGATTATGTTCTACTTCTAGGCCCGTCGTACCACGTAGGTAGTTAAAGTTAGCTAGGTACTGTTTGTCTGACTGACTCTGTCATCTGTCTATTTACGTATTTGCTTTTTAGATTTAGATTTAGAAATAGAGATTAGAGACATACTTTTTAACACGTTCAGTGCCACCGACTCGCCCGGAGAGTCCACGTAAATTTTATTCCAGCGCCGTAGACTCGCCTCGCGAGTTCAATGTTTTTGCAATTTTTTTTCAAAATGCATGTGTATTTTCTGCTTAAAATAATACTGAAGACTAAATATACACTAATCTAATGAATAACGTGGTGGGCCGGGTGTGCAGACCCAGTTTATAATCGAAAGAAAATAAACTATTCTGCAATGCCTTGAACTCGCTAGGCGAGTTCACTAACATAGATTCTCAAACTTTTATAAATGAAATATATAAAAGGTAGATACTTTTATTTTCATTTTACCAAAAGTCACATTCACTCGTAAAACAACGGCGGATTGTGTTACACAAATATTATAAATATAAAATATATATTATATAACAAATATACTAATATATATACCTACTTACCATGTTGTAACATGTTATGATTTATTACTTATGTCATCTTTGTTTATTTAAGTAGTAGTCCTTGACAGAGTTTTTAAAAATCCTCAGTGATGAGTGACTTACTCTGCCGTATATACAGAGGAAGCGCGTTTAGTAATGTTGTGGAACGAAATTATTTCACGAATAATTATATTTATTTATTTATTAAATTATAAAAATTGAATCCCATCAAAATAGGTTTAGCCAAATAAAAGATAATCTCGGAAAAACATACATACGTACTAGTTAAACTGAGAACCTCCTTATTTTTCAAATTTGGTTAAATTAATAAGTTACCTTCTACGCATTGTCGCTTTCTTGGTATCTCCTCCTCCATCTGAGTTAAATCATCGTCGTAAGCCTCCGTTTCTGGCACATGTAGCACTAAAAATATACCAGACACTATTTAATAAATTTCGAAAGTAATTAAAATGTAACTTTACTCAAAACATCTATACATATAATAAGAAAATCTGTTTATAAAAACAATATAAGATATCAACAATAATCAGTATTTGTAAGATTGAGAGCCACTGCATAAATTACGAAACAAACTTACCTTTTCGTTTATTTATAGTGTTTCTTGCCATTTTCTTTTTGTTAAATTACACCATATACTAGTTAATTGCTTTAAACACGTAACGTACACTGTCACGGCCACAAAAATAACAGAACATAGTTTTTACCCTAACGCAATGCCACTGAACTCGCGTGGCGAGTCGAATGATTCGTATCGCAGCGCCGGCGACTCACCTAGCGAGTCCAACGTAAAATGTAGGCGGCTCCCGAGAAAACATCGTGAAAATCGTAGCGGTAATGAAAGTGTTAATGTATAGTTTAGATACGTCGTACTTTCTTTGTTTAGGTTCAGGTAATCAGGTTTAAACTTTAAATTCAAATAAATAATTTGTAATTTTATTTTATTCGTTTCGTTTCGACTTTCGACTTTCGTCATACGTATTTGATATTTCGTGTAATTAGTTATTATTTCGTTTTATGGTATTATTTCGATTGTTGTGTATATAAATTAATTAAAACTTAGTAAGTGTAATTATAGTGTTTTGTGTTAACTTAATTTTGTAAAAGATATACATACGTAGTCTATACTAATATTATAAAGAGGTAAAGTTTGTAAGTTTGTCACATTTTTTAAATGGGGTAATCTTCGGAACTGCTGGTCCGATCGTAAAAATTCTTTCACCAGTAGAATGCTACATTATCGGGGAGTGCTATAGATTATATTTTATATTGGTATCATATATATTAGCCGAGTTATCACAGTTTTTGTCATACAGGTCGGACTGAAAATCCTCTTATACAGACTTATTCGCATGCGCTGCCTTAACTATTGTGTAAAATTGAAATTAATATATGGAGACTTTATGTATCTTTAAAAGTTCTACAAAAAAGTCCGCGACACCATATATCTATCTTCTATATATTAGCTGATATATAGAAGAAAAAAGGCCTTTTGTGTTTTAAAAATTATTAATTTTATATACTTAGGTTTACGTCATTATTTATACAACTAAACTTTAATCCTTATTAAAATAAATTATTTAATAATCACAAGGGTATTATGGAGATAAGATTTGCCCTTTACAGTATGTTAATTAGGTACTTAAATAGTTTCGGAGATAATACAAAATTTCTAAAAGACGCAGAAATTCCACTATATGACGCCCGGCGCTTTCATTTACGTAGTTCCCGTTCCCGTGTGAATATGGAGATCAAACATAGCCTTGGACACTAGCAAATAACGTAGCTTTCTATTGGTAAAACAATTTTCCAAATCGGTCCAGTAGATCCAGAGATTACCTCCTACAACCACACGAACTTTACCTCTTTATATTATTAGCATAGAAGTCTCTATTTCTCTTGGTCATACCACCACTCTCGAAGGACTGGACCGATTTTGCTAAGGGTAGGAGTAAGATAGAGAAGTTACAGGGTAGGTTAGGGTACGGGTAGGGAAGCGTAGGGGTAGTGTAGGGGTAGGGAAGCGTAGGGGTAGTGTAGGGGTAGGGTAGGTTTAGGGCCGGGTTTAGGGTAGTGGTAGGGTCGGGGTAGAGGTAGGGTAGTGGTAGGGTAGAGGTACGGGTAGGATAGGGAAGTGGCTGGGTAGGGGTAGGATAGGCGTGAGATAGGGGTACGGGTGGGATAGGGGTAGGAAAGGGATAGGGTACGGGGAGGGTACGGGTAGGATTGGGGTAGGGTATAGGTAAGGTAGGGGTAGGGTAGGGGTAGGGTTGGGGCAGTGGTAGGGTTGGGGTAGTGATAGGGTATGGTAGGGGTAGGGTAGGTTAGGTTAGGTTAGGGGGTAGTAGTAAAATTGACATCGAATTTTACGCAGACGAAGTCGCGGGCGTCCGCTAGTTGAAAATAACTTCAGAAGCGCCGCATGTAATAAAAATGTAAATGCGTTGTTCCAGAAATATATGACGCCTGGACCAGGTGTGGAACAGAAACAACTGGGTACGCTGGTTCAATAAAAAGAATTGACGCTTTATAAATCTAGTTGCTTCTTATATCAGTGATTCATCATCATTGTCAGCCGGTGGACGTCCACAGCTGGACATGGGCCTCTTGCATGGACTTCCAAACAAAACGGTCTCGAGCCGCCAGCATCCAGCGGCTCCCTGCAACCCGCTCGATGTCTTCGGTCCACCTAGCGGGGGTCGACCAACACTGCGCTTTCCGGTGCGGGGCCGCCATTCCAGCACCTCGGGATAAAGTATCTGTGATTAAGAACATATTAAAATGAACATCAAATCAACTGAGAAATGTCATCTACTGTATGATATCCACGAAGGGTTGTCAGTAGGCATTGTATGATATTTGTTACATAGAATCTCAATTTCGTAGGTATATTATGTAAACTAACATAGGCACGCCAATTTCAATGAATCACCCCGCTGAACTAATGATGTAGTTTTTTAATTTCCCGATAACTACATAGTGCTAATGCGAGTAGGTACCTAATTCGATATTATAATATTCATTTTGTAATTTAAGATTTATTGTTGTAATTATTATTTCTGATTACTCTTTTAGCCGATTGGAGAGATGTAATGAAAGACTTGGTTTGTATCGAATTGTATCGAATGTATTCAATGTATTCAGTCGCCGGCGCGGCATATTTATATAACGCTGATTTACTTAAGATTACGACGATTGGAGGACCACACCATCTGCACTACTGTGCGTTCCTAGTTTTGTAAGATTGATTGTGTAAATATAAGTAATACATTTTTGACTGAATACATTCAATACATTCGATACAATTCGATACAAACCAAGTCTTTCATTACATCTCTTTAATCGGCTAAACTCTAAAAACGAATTGGGAAACTGTAATGTTTCTCTGGTCATATTTCGTGTATATAAATAAATAAATAAATAAATAATGACCAGAACCAACGGTAAATGCACCCAAGGGAGTATAATACCACTTTTACAATTTTAGGCTGTGGATTAGCACTAAAAATTTCTTGGATCAAATAAAAGCTCAGTGTTTCATATACTTACGGCTAGTTTTTTTATCGCAAGTAACGTCATAAATCTAAGTCTTCTTTACTACTTACTACTTTTACTGTTACTTTAGCATTACATGAAGAAACTGGCTGTTAGACCAGAATTCGATGACACGTGTGCTAATCACTGTACAGGCGAGGTTCTTAAGTTTAGTGGTAGAGCACAATCTTTTCTATGTTAGCAAATATTTACATAATGATTTGTTTTATTTTAGTATGCAGCTTCGTTCGATATTGACTCAACGCCAACAAAAGACTGCGCTAAAGGCGACAGGGGCAGTGTCCTCATTCCTTCATTGTGATAAATGGCAATTGGCATTATTATTAAAAAGTGTCTTCATTATCTTAATGATACAAGCAATAAAAGTGTTACAAACCATTTGTTCAGTTCATACCCTAGACACCAAAGGGGAAAGTATATAAAAAAGTGGACCAACAAACCTCCTGGCAACATACAGAATCGTAATATGCATGCATTAGTCCAGGTCTGGCTGGTGAGAGGCTTCGGCTGTGGCTAGTTAACACACTACCGGCAAAGACGTACCGCCAAGCGATTTAGCGTTCCGGCACGATGTTGTGTAGAAACCGAAAGGGGTGTGGATTTTCATCCTCCTCCTACCAAGTTAGCCCGCTTCCATCTTAGATTGCATCATCACCTATCATCAGGTGGTTAGCCTATAAATATAATAATAATAATAATCATTATTCAAAACGATGATATGATGTTATAATTTTTCCAAAAGAAGAAAAAATAAATGTCTATCTATCCCATTTGTATTATTTTATTTGTAATAATTAATAATTCCTAATAAAAATGATCATAGAAATGCTTAGAGAACAGTTAAAACTAGTAGGAAAACAGTATGTATAAGCATATATACGTAAATTTAAGCTCATTTTATAGGTATGGGTGTATATTATAATCGGTGTAGATAGGACTGTGCTCAAAAGGTGGCGTTAAACGAAGATGGCATCTGAGGACTCTATACTCTGTATTCTATGTACTCTATGGCTTTAAGTAAGCCCGTTTAATCTTGGGCGAGCGGAACGCGGAAGAAACGCTAGGGCGGGCGCGTGCGCGAGACTTGGGCGGGGTTTGATTTCCGCCTTAGAAGTTCCACCAATTGAAATTGAACTGTAACCAAGTGTTTTTAGGGTCGCAATTGACACGAGGTGGTGGTTTGTGTGGGGGTGGAGGTGTGCGAACCGCCTTATGAAGTTTGATGATGAATTTGATTAAAATTGGTTAAGTAGTAGAGTCTATCGAAGACAAATAACTTCACGCGTAAGTGATATTATATTAAGATACAGCAAGCAAGATAAGAGCTTACTAGGTACCCTTCTCAAGGCAATAACTTCCTCTCCTCCTCAAATCTTTCAGTAAAGGATTTTGAGAGGATTCTAAGAGACTAAGGAAAATATTAAAATGTAAGACCATATATTTTCAGTACTCCCTCTACCTTCTGGTGCTCCCGCGCTCGCTGCACGGCATCCTGGAGAACAGCTTCACGGAGCGGATCGTGCGACTGTACCGAGACGACCCTGACCTGCAGAACTTCATCGCCTTCACACAGAAAGACGTTTATAGTTATGGTGCTTTTTAAGCTAGCTAGTTGAAATTACCTTCCTGATGATATTCTTAGAATAGGAATGCAACTATTGCTACTGCTTTAAAATTTTGATACAATAGTTATTTATTAATTTAGTTCTTTATCTTAATTACATACAATCATACAAGTAATATGATTTTCTATTTATTATAGGTACATATATATTTTATACATTAAGTAATAAATACATTTCACATTAGAAATTCATATAGAAATCACACTATATATATCTTCTCAGTTTACAAGCACTTTTAAAACGACAGTTGATTATTTGTTAAAATTCTACCACCGGTTCGGTTTATAAATCTTTAGTGGCATATTTAATCGTACAAGATCTTTGACTTGTATGACTTTCTATACAAAGAATACTACAATCCGTTTGATGCCATGTATCCGATAGGTACGGTGCGGTTCTGGGCGCCTACCATAAAAAAGAACGATATTTTCGATGGCACTATTGGTCGACAATTTGTCATATTCTATTTACAATAATAGTAGTAGTAGTAAGTAGGCCTACTAATTACGTAATCGCAGTAGTTTTTTAATCACCAACTAAGTTTTTTCAAAATTGTATACAGTACGTGCCCAGGTTTTCATGATAGGTTCACGAGCTGCGGTTGGCAAACAGCAAACAATGAATTGCATGTTTAAATTGCGAGAGTTAAAAACAAAGTCTGTTTGACGGGGAGGAAAAAGTTACTAAACAGTGGCTGTAGCCATGGGCACGTCAATTCTCTTTCTACAAACGCTAACGTTTCGAAAATTAAAAAATATAAAATTTAAAATTTTTAAACCCCCGAAAGTCATGAATTTATAAATTACACACTCGATCAAGTCTTCAATATTCTTTTTCAGTGCGGTTTTATTTAAGACCTCACTCGAGTATATTTGCAGACATTCGGTTATTCTTCCCCCCCTTTCAACCCCCAGAACTAAAAGAATGGTTCTTAGCATATCTTCTCATGGAAAACCGTTTAATTATGTGGCTTGCATCTCTAGAAGCAGTACAATTCGATAACGATGTTTTGTATAACTAGCAATTGCGACTTTCGAATTCACCTCTATCTCTCTGTCTAACACTTTATTATAGAAAGAGAAAGATAGAGGTGAATTCTAAACTCACACTACAACATCGTAACAGAATAGCCTTCTTCAGAGGGCCTAGTGGCAGTTTGATACTGTAACTATCGCGTTAACGTAAACGCGAATTTCTAAGGAAGTGAAACAGCGCCATCTAGTGGCACTACTGCACAAATGATTCAATTTCATATAAATTCGCGTTTACGTCAACGCGATAGTCATCATCATCATCATCCTCATTAATTTCCATTTATTGCTCTGATTTTCCTTGTTTCCACTATCATCGACATTTAGCTTTCGTATTTTATTTTTCTTTTGTGTTTTCATATGTCACTTTATATTATGCAATAAAGACTTCATCTATTTATCTATCTATCTACCTTGTCCGAGCCTTGTTCAAAAGCTCCTAAGTAAGAGCCACAAAGTTCAATCGTAATTATACAAAATGGCCCCTATAGTGAATTTAACTATTGTTGTAAAACACCAACAAACATAATGTTGTTTTTTTTTAAGCTTTTAAGCGCGTCGTAGCTTTTAGCCGTGAAAAGACTTTAGCGTCCAAGTTTAATTTGGAAATGCACATTTATTTAGGTAAGCGGACAAGAAAATTGTCTACAACTTTGTAGATATTATCCAAAAGCTTTTTTGTTTCATACGTACAAAACTTATTAACTACGATTTTAGAATAAGAGTACCTTTATAGTAAGAGTATTATAGTACAATAACGACTTTTTTAATGAAATGAATATTGGACAGGTATGTTTTTAAAAATTATATAAGTTTATTGCTAAACTTATATTTATTACCAGCAATTAACATATTTTTTGTTTTCATTTGAGCCGTTATTAATACTAAAAATAATCTACTAAAGGGATTTTCAATGGAATATACTTAAAAAATATATTAGATTGTACGTATGTAACTATTAATATCGTCTTACTGTGCCCTTGTTAAATTTGACATTTTTTTATTAGGTAACTTAAAGTACTTAATATATTCATTAACTTAGTACCAGTATACCTAGAATGTTAATTTCACTATATAACACGAGGAAAACACATTGCACGTCTTGTGTTTATTATAAATTCGTAAGTGTACACAAAATGTACTAATGTCTGGTGCTGTAAGTAGAAAGTTTCAAACTTAAGATGACTGGAGCACAGTAAATACCGACTGGACTGACAGACTTTCTGTATATCTACCTATAGCTTCGCATAAACGAGGTAATCTTTTTAAAGTTGAAATTTTGCGGGGGACCGTGAAAAGCCGCCACTACTTTGATGTTAGCAAATATTTTAGGAAAAGGGAAGAGTTTTAACAAACTTGGAACGATTTTATTAAAAGTGAATTCATGGGATTTTTGCGACACTGGCATTTTGGCTTTTATATTTAGCTACACTACAGCTTTGATTACAGCTTCTCAAGCAACAGCTTACAATCAAGAAGTGATGATTAAATATCATAGATAAGTAAACCTATAAAAAAATCCTAATATACTGTGTATTGAATTTTTCTTAAATAAGCGGCTAATGTTTCTGTTTGTCGCCCATAGCTTATTAGTTGCTACCGTAAATGTATAAATAGGGAAGAAATAAAAAAAAAATCTCCAACCTTATTAAACCCCAAAGGGTAGGAAGACAGGGTATGATTGATTGTTTATCCAAAAAATGTAATGTAAAACCTCGCATAACTCTATAGTGTACTCTGATTATCGATAGTTCTTTTTATATTGGCTACTATATTTACATATTTAGGCATTTTTTCTCTTACACATTTAGAAATATCGTTAGAAATAAAACATCACCTTCTTTCTAAATATTGGTATATATTTTCAAAAATATCGTATTACATGACCTGCATTATCTATTTACAAAAATAAAAACGAAGTTACATAAAAAAAAAATATATTATCATTTTTATAGTTACTACAACGTTCCAATTGATTGGGTATAAAACATTAAATTAAATAGTAAATAGAGGGATTGGCGAAGACACACTGCATACCCTTAGTATTTAATTTTATGTATTTACATGATAAAAGCATGCAAGCATACATATTTGAAATAGTCAAGCACTGAATCCCTAACGTAAGCAAAAATGAACATTACTCCCTTGTGTTAAAAGACTTTTTCGACTGCATTTCAACATCACGCAATTTTTTTTAAGTACTTGTTAACTAAAATTAGCATTAGCGTAAAATAAGCTTTCATTTGACATAATATGATGAGGGTTGTTTTATATTTAGCTATTTTTTAGTCAAAATCGAGCCTGGGGTGCTCCGCCGGTGAATCGAAATACATTAATACATAAACTACGTACACTTACCAAAAAGATGAATAGACGCGCTTCTTGCGTAGTGAAAGAAAACTTAGTTAAGGTCGTTTATCACACTATAACTTGAGTTTTATAGTCCCCGGGATCCCGTTAAAGTATTAGAATAAAGTTATGAGAAGGTTTAAATAAGTTTTTCCGTTGACCGTTCATTTCTGTTTTTTTTGCACCCACACTTTTCGTTTTCACAGATTCACACACCATTTTAAATGTCAAAACACAGAGCCTAACCAATATAAAAATTGAGAGGAATCATAAACTACATAGACAAAATAATAATGATATAGATATAAATATGTGTGTTAAAACTAAACATTCTCCCCCCCCGAGAAAGGCTAAACAGCCTTTATCTAAATTAATTGATTGGAAGTCTACAAATTTTAACCACTGGGCGCACCAATGACCCTGTGGCTGTTAGAAGCTTTACAACCCGCACAATCCCATCTTTTCCCGGTATTAATTCTTGTATCCTTCCAAGCTTCCACTTAAGTGGAGATAAGTTTTCGTCCTTGATTAAAACCAGGTGTCCTAGATTAGGCGGATCAGTAGTTGAGGTCCACTTAAGCCTCATTTGTAATGTATGTAGGTATTCCTCACTCCACCTTATCCAAAACCTCTGCGACATTGCAGTAATTAATTGGTATCGGGTCAATCTAGAATCCGGCATGTGATGCCATTCATACTCCGGAACTGCCAAAAGCGGACGACCAATAAGAAAATGGGCCGGGGTTAGAACATCTAAATTGTCCGGGTCGTTAGTTAAAGGGCATAAGGGTCTCGAATTCAACACTGCCTCTATTCTTGCAACTAACGTTGAAAACTCTTCATTAGTTAGAGTTTGCTCCCCTACTACCCGTTTAAGTAAGGTTTTGGCAGATTTAACAGCGGCTTCGAACAACCCACCAAAATGAGAAGCTGCAGGAGGATTAAATTGCCAAGAAACTCCAGAATGACCTACTTGATGAATTAAAGTATTTTGGACATCCTTCATGCGTAAAAACCGTTGAACTTCATCGAGATGACGACTACTACCTACATAATTCGTTCCGCAGTCCGAGCGGACGCAGGATGGCAAACCACGTCTAGCCGCAAAACGGGCAAAAGCCGACAAAAAACCTTCGGTCGATAAGTCCCCCACAATTTCTAAATGTATGGCTTTAGTAGCCGAACAAACAAAAACGCATAAATATGATTTTACCACCTTTGCTTTCCGTAATTTAGAAACCTTGATTGCAAAAGGACCAGCAAAATCAGTTTGTACAGTATGGAACAATCCTGTAGCATTTATCCGATCCGAAGGTAGATCTGACATAATAGGTTCTTCCACTTTAGCTTTACTCCTAAAACATTTAATGCACTTGAATAAGTGACTCCTAATAACTTGACGAGCCGACATTATCCAAAACTGTTTTTGCAATATCGCTTGCAACGCAGTTGCTCCTATATGACAATATAATTTGTGATAATGCACAATAATTAAGGAAGTTAATACATGTGATTTTGGTAACAACAAAGGATGCTTTGCTTCATAGGGCAAACTGGATCGCTCCAGTCGACCACCGACTCGTAATAATCCGGACTTGTCCATAAAAGGTTTTAATCTATTCAAACCAGTGGAACAAGTTTGGTTTTTGTTTATTAAAGCTATGTCCTTTGCAAACGCTTCCGACTGCACCAAGCGAATCAACCTTTCTAATGCATCATTACGTTCCTTAACGGTAATGGGACCCGAAAATCTTTTTAATGGATTTTGGCAATTATGCGCAAAGCGTATACAAAAGGCAACTACCATGATTAAAGTGGAAAAAGAGCTATATCGAGAAATGAATGAAATGTCGGATACAAAAGCTACATTGGAAGCAGAAGTTATATATTGTTTGCGTAAACCAGGAACCACCGATTTGTTTACAATATTAGCAGGCCATTCATCCATATTGGCTGCCAACCATTTAGGACCCCACCACAAGTGATGAGATTCTAGTTCATGCCCCTTACAACCACGGCTAGCAATATCAGCGGGGTTCATTTCAGTGGGAACGTATCTATAATTTATTATTAAACCACTATTTTGAATTTGGGACACTCGGTTGCCTTCAAAAACTTGAAGCCGATGAGGTGGAATTTTAAGCCATGAAAGAACAATGCTGCTATCACACCAACCGAAAATATCATGTATGGTCACCCTACCCTGGATACAATTTAAAACATATTTTAACAATTTAACCATCAACGCTACACCAGACAATTCCAACTTAGGTATACTGAGTTTAGTTTTAATAGGCGCCACCTTGGTTTTGGCCATCATTAACCCAATTTTGACCTGTCCGTATTTATCAACTGATCTAATATACACTGATGCTCCAAACGCCTTCTCAGAAGCATCAGCGAACCCATGTAATGAACAGTGTATAAGATTTTCTGTCAACACAAATCTTGGAATTTGAATGGCTTCCACAGAAGACAAGTTGTTGACAATCAAATTCCATTCCTTTAAAATATCTGCTGGTGGATGTTCGTCCCAAGATAATCTCTGCATCCAAATCTGTTGCATTAAAATTTTTCCTTGTAATATAACCGGGGCTATCCAACCCATGGGATCAAACATGCGAGCTAACACAGACAGTATAGCTCGTTTTGTCCATTCCTTTCCTCCGTCCACTCCACTTTTATAACTAAAACTATCCGCTACCGGATTCCATTGAACTCCTAAAATTTTTATAAACCCAGGACCATCCGCGTGAAACACATGGGGTCTCTCCTGGTGTTCCTCAGGAATGTCCTCTAACAATAATTTCTCATTTGACATCCATTTGCGCAACTCAAACCCACCTAATGAAAGAATGTGTACCAGATCATTTTTTAATTGTTGAGCAGATTGAATATCTGAGGCACCAGCCAAAATGTCATCCATATATACCGAAGTCTTAAGGACCTGAGCAGCTTCACCAAGAACTACCTTGTCTTTGGTTGAGCAGGACTCATCATCAGCCAGTTGACGTAAAGTTTTTATAGCCAAGTACGGACTACATTTCATACCATAAGTAACTGTTGTTAATGCGAAGAGTTGCAAAGGCAGTTCAGGTGTATCTCTCCAATATATAAGTTGGTACCTTTGATCTTCAGGATGAATGTTAATCATACGGTACATCATCCGGATGTCCGTAGAAAAGGCAATTTTATGAAGTCTAAACCGACAAATAATCTGCATGACGTCATGCTGCAATTTTGAACCTGCATGGAGGCAATCATTAAGAGAATATCCTGATGATGTTGCAAGGCTTGCGTCAAAAACTACCCTTATTTTATCTGAACCTGTTTTAACAATTCCATGATGTGGTATTATGTAGTGAGGACTATCCAAATTTCCAGTAAAAGGTACCATGTGACCCATTTTCTGGTATTCCTGCATAAACTCAACATATTTATCTCTTAACACATGATCTGACTGTAATCTTTTCTCCATGGAATAAAACCTTCGGAGACTCTGGTTTTGAGAACTTCCCAACTCAGGTTTATTTGATAAAAAAGGCAAACGCAACACATATCTTCCTGTTTCATCTCTTTGATGAGTTGTTTCATAAATTAAGTTGCACTCCCTATCCTTGGGATCCTCCAACATGTTTGGTATATCTTCTATTTCCCAGAACTTTTCTAATAAAGCATCTGTATTAATAAAATATGTCTGCACTCTTGATTTGCTTTCTTTAGTATCCTGGATGGGCCCTTGTAAAATGTATCCAAATATGGTGTTCATAGCCCATGGTAAACCAGCAGGTCTTATAATTTCACCTCCTAATAGAATATCTCCGAGGAGATCAGCTCCTATGAGCATTTCAATTTTATTACTTGTATTAAATTGATTATCTGCCAATTTAATACCCTTATAACAATCTAACAAGTGGCTAGGTAGTGATGAACTAGGCAAATCATCTGCTATTTTATTCAATACCAACCCCATAGTAACTAACACTGGGTTGTTGATATGACATGGGGAAATCTTCAATGTGACATAACCTTACATCCAGCCAATATATTGCCACCGACCCCTGTAATATCAATATCAGCAGATCTATGAATGCGCAAACCTAAACGAGCCATGCACCTTTCAGTAATAAAAGTACTTTGGCTACCACTGTCCAACAAGGCCCGAACCTCCTGATTTTTTCCATATTTTATCCATCACATGCACTATGGCTGTAGACAACAAAACCCTGCGCCTGGTGTAAACCGAACCTACATGTAAAGAATTAGACACCTCAGGCTTCCTTTCACTTGAACAATTAAATTTTGACCCACCCTGGACCATCTCCGGTTGAGTTGAATAACTGCAGTAGGACCGCTCCCTACTGACCCCTCGTCCAAGTGAATTAATGAATTATGTTTTTTAGAGCTACACTTTCCACAAGTTAGTTTTATTCTACAATCATTAATATTATGTTTATGGAAGCAACGGAAACATAACCTTTTTTCAATTACAAACCGTTTCCGGGCTGCTACATCCCATTTATTAAATTTTTCACATTATTTAAATAATGTGACCCATTACAACAAACACACAAAAAGGACTGTTTTTCAGTTTGACTATTAGAATATGAAATATGTACCTTAGTGGATTTGAACTTTTGTGAGATTCAGTTGTTTCCAAAATCTGAACCTCCTTTGTTAAGAAATAATAAAATTTTCAAAGGTAGGCAAGTCTTCATTACAACCAAATTTATCTTCAAACTGTCTCTTCATAGAATTATCAATTTTATTTAAATTTATGTATAGAAGCAAATAGGACCACTCTGAAACTGGAAATTTTAATTTTTCTAAACCTTTAGTGGTCTCAATTAACAAATTTAAAAATGATTTAAGTGACCCAATATTTTTACCCGGATGAGGTGCCGATAACAATGTTTGAAGCAATCTATCTGCTTGCAATCTCTTATTTCCATATCTAGCTTTTAAAATTTCTAATAATATACTGTAATTTTCCCCTACCATTGACAGGTGTTGTACCAAACTCCTGGCCTCCCCACTAAGAGCCCACTTAGATAAAATATCTTTGGGTATCTGATAACCCACCATTATTACCCACCATAGCCTCAAATAAGTCCATGAAATGGCTATACTCTTCTATTTTGCCGCTGAAAACTGGTAACTGAATTTTTGGAAGAATTATATTATTTTTTGAATTTGTTTGTGTGTCTGTTGAACAACTAGCCTTTGGCAGCTCCGAAGACTGATACACCTCTGCATACTTAGCCTTAGCCACATAATAGTAATTATTTACTTGTTTAAACTTATTCATATGTTCCTCATAATCAAAATCTGTACCCGAATCCGATGCCAATTGTACATGCAACTCCTGAAAATCTTGAAATATTGTTTCCAAATCCGAACACCTGGTCTTTAAACAAGACTTTGTTTGACTCTGACTCTAATAAATCCTGAGCAAGTGTATAAATACACTCAATATTTGAAACAGCCATCTCATAGCGCACCTTGGTCATCACTTTTTTACCCATGATAACACTTTTAATTAAATTTTAATGCCAAAGTAAAATGAGCTTTTCCGATGCTCTTAAGAAAAATGAGCTTTTCCGATGCTCTTTTACATGTGAAAGAAACTATTGTGTCCCAGTGTATAAGTTATGTAGATTTTACCAATATGTAATATAATAGACTACATCCATACATAAAAGGGGGTTTATAAACTAAATTCCATATGAGTAAACATATACCTGTAACTATAATATAATTGTGTGCAGTAATTTATGTAAATTTTTGAATTTTAACGTCCGAATGACAAAGTAATTTTTGTATGGCGAACCACGCCCGAACACGATTTGACAAGTTTGTTACCGAAATTTCGATAACAATCGCGACTCGAAGGACCAATGTTTTATATTTAGCTATTTTTTAGTCAAAATCGAGCCTGGGGTGCTCCGCCGGTGAATCGAAATACATTAATACATAAACTACGTACACTTACCAAAAAGATGAATAGACGCGCTTCTTGCGTAGTGAAAGAAAACTTAGTTAAGGTCGTTTATCACACTATAACTTGAGTTTTATAGTCCCCGGGATCCCGTTAAAGTATTAGAATAAAGTTATGAGAAGGTTTAAATAAGTTTTTCCGTTGACCGTTCATTTCTGTTTTTTTTGCACCCACACTTTTCGTTTTCACAGATTCACACACCATTTTAAATGTCAAAACACAGAGCCTAACCAATATAAAAATTGAGAGGAATCATAAACTACATAGACAAAATAATAATGATATAGATATAAATATGTGTGTTAAAACTAAACAAGGGTATATAAATAACTTTACTTAATTGTTTATATCTGGCAACCCCACAGTTGCAGTGTTAAACTGAGCAATATTTACTTTTACAATTATTTTGGGTATCTTAACTAGTGTACATTTTTTTTTTTATTGTAATTAAATAAATAAAACAAAATAATCATTTAACACTATCCTGCAGCAATTTAATTATGCAACCCATGCGCAATGTGAGAACATGAATAAAGATGACAGTGATAACAGATAAGGGTATATATTCTCATGCCGGATGTCGTAGTACTAGTCTTTCCGTCAGTTTCACCGGTCCGGCAAATCTCTCGGTCTGGTATAGTGGGAACCCGCCCTAGGAGTAATAATACCATTGTTCGATACTAAGTTTGAAGCCTTTGTACAATCCAGCGGATTACGATGGAAGTAATTTAATATAGCAGCTGTTTGGAATAGGCATTGTCTTACGTTGAAACATATTCTGTAGATTTGGGGCTCCTTTGTGTGACGATGGTAAACAAATTTTTATAATGAGATGCAATCGATGTTGATGGAACGTGACGACGTTGGAACGATCAAAGAAGTATTTCTCATATTATTTGAAATTTTGCAAAAATAGAACAAAATATTCTTTTTTGTATACATTCGTGTCTTTTGATGAAGCATTATCGCTTATTTGTCAGCATTAAGTAACAATAAATAGTAGTAATATTCAGCAGTACAATCGTAACAATATTATCTATGCAGAAAATATTTTTGAACAGAAAAGGGGGGAATAAACCGGTTTTTATCCCCTCGGTTCATTGTTTTATATATTCACCATCGACTACTAAAATGCAGACTTTTGAAAGAAAAATCCAATTACTTACCAAATAACGTACCTAACCCAAATCTGAATCTGAGACTTTTAAAAAAACATTGTTAACTAATTAATTTACATATTTTTGCTGACTGAATTACGAGTACAGTACCAGTATAATGGGTAAATGCCTAATGTGTTTAATTTTTAAAAGTCTCGCGTCTAGCGCCTGTGTTGTATGGGGATATTGAGGCTTCAAATATGGTTATAATGTTAGACCTATCTGGTTCAGTTTATTGTAACGTCGTGGATTTTAATTTTGGTGGTCAAATTGGAACCTCTAGGTTTGTTTCGAAAGGCAGCGACATCGATGAATGTCGTAGAGATTACGAGGTTCGCTGCTAGATGGCGCTTATATTAAAGTGCTCAGACAAATAAATATGGACAAGTAGTTGGAGCTTTATAATCTGTATATAGACTTAATATATGGTTAGAGGTATTCCACAAGTAACAAAAGGTATGGAATCCGAAACCGACTTTAAAAACAAATGTCACATATTATCTGTGCAATTTGTTGGTTGTATTCTGGAAGAAAGATGAATCGGTAACTTTATAGCTTTGCTATTGGTGAGGTTTTTTTTATGAAGAAGGTCCCGTTATCTTCTCGTTATATACTCGGGCACGTTCGAGTTTCTTCTTTGGCTGGCTGAAATTTGGAGACATGTAGTTGACTTTCCAAACATTAAATTTACTTAGAGTCAGTGATGTAAGATACTTGGTAAGACTCGAATTTATATTTGGTTAGCATTCGTGATTATCGAATTTTGTTGTGCTAAAGAGACAAATTCTTGCAGTTCCGGTCAACCATAAAATTTCCCGTGAGATGTTAAGATGGCTACCTACTGGGAACTAGGGCGGGATATCCTTTAAGGTACTCGGTTGAAATTGTTTTTTTTTTCTTTGTCCGGCGTAGGTCAAACTTTAGTGACATGTGCTAACCTCCGTATTTGTTACAGGATGGGAATGTAATATATTCTGAATTTAACCTAACCTATATCCGTGACCTAATGTAATCACACTTCTTCTTGGTACAACCACGTTATTATGTAGAAACGTAAATTGGTTGTAAACATTTGAAACGCCGGTTCTGAAACCTTTGGTCATTCTTGGAACATTTTTTTTGGAACCTGAATTGACTATTACATTTAATCATTTGCACGCGTCGAGTAGCATGCTGTTAGCGGCGTAAATCTTGGAGGTTCGCTGGCCGCCAGACAAAATGGCGGACGGATGAATGCAACGGCAAGGTCAGCGACCGCGTGGTGTCAGCTTCCATCATAAACGTCAGGCCTATTCTTTCTTTTGTTAAATGGAGTCATGCTAAAACTTCTATTTTTATATATTGTTTTTTTTAAATGATGCGTTACATTAATTGTTGGTGGTGATTCGGATAAACCGTTCAGATTACAATAAGATTTAGATATGATGATTGTTTATGTTGAGATAACTAGACCTCTTTCGTGAGTGTTTAAAATGCAACGTGTTTGTTGTCCCTTTAGTATAAACGTGTGTAATTGCTAAGCGAACTTAAATGGAATCATCCTCGTGGATTTGGCTGGTAGCGATGTGGATTCATAACTTCTAGTGCGTTGTTCGACGGACCCACTTTAAATACCTAGCCGTGGCAGTGGTTTGGTCAACAAAAATCCAAACGCTATATCGACACCATCAAATCCCCAAGGATTGGTATAATAAAACAAATATTTGAGATAACAAACAAAGTAACTTAACATTTAGGAATCCTGGTTTTTTTTATGTAATTTAACCCATTAATATTTTTGTCCTTTTAGGGTTTCTCAAGGGTTTAGCATTACTTTTATATTGTAAAAAAAAGGGTTCATCTAAAAATATAGAAGCCAAATACCGGTGACCGGTTACTGTAAAAGTGTTTTTTTTTGTTTACTTAACCCCGCATCCTCCTACGGGTATAGATCCGAAAGCCAGAATCTCGGTGGCAACATTTGAGATTCTGGTCTACAAGCTGTATGTTTGGCTGGTGACGCACTAGGAATTTCATCCAAATCGTTTCACAAAAACCGGTCCAAACTAAAGGCTTGCATTATAATGCCTTGGTTTTCGACAAAGACTAACATGCTTCGATCCCCAGGTCAATTGAGGATTTTAAATTATCTAAATTGCCGCAGATATGGCCCCACCGGACCGTCGGAGATGTGTGAAATATAAACTTGTGCAAGTAAGCCCGCTACCATCTCATGGTTCGAGAGCTGGTCGACTTTTTAGGTAGGTATTTTGAGCAAAGCCTCTCCTACAATACCGCAACCCGGAACTGGAGATCAGGATGAGGAGTAGTGGAAATTAAATCTGAAATTTTATTTTTATACCTTTGTGTGTGTGTTTGTTATATTTGGCGGGAATAAGATTTTAAACATACACACATTTTAATTTTTATAAATGATAGAATTTTTATCAATTTTATTAATCTCTAAGATTAATAAAATAAGATTCTCTAAGGAATCTCTAAGATTAATAAAATACTATAACGTACGCGATGAATATGAGAATAATGAATAAGTTTGCAGTTAAGATTAATTTACGGGTACGTGTACTTATTTTTCGCGGGTGACACCGCGGGACGCAGCTAGTCTCAAATAGTGCCAAGTTTCATTTTATTTTAAACAGTAGTTACATTGTGAACCGGTCAACAAAAAACATGGACAGACAATCAGACAGACAAAAAATTAAAAAGAAATATGTTTTGGCTTTAGCTTTTATTACAATACTAGCGGACGCCCGCGACTTCGTCTGCGTGAAATTCGTTGTAAACTTTCAACTACCACTACCCTATCCCTACCCTACCCTACCCCTATCTTTATTTATTCCCCCCCCCCCCCCAACCCCTGCGAGTCGCGTCGAGCGCGGCAACCGTTAGGTACACAAAAATAAGCCATATAGCATGAATTAGTATTCACGCGCGATGGCTTAGCGTATTTCTTGTATAACTTTGGTGTTTCTTTACCGATTTTTATGATTCTTTTTTTATTGAATAGGTAATAATGTAAACTTTTTTAGTTAGGGATGAGTGATGAGTGTTATAAACATAAGAGTAGACAAATATAATTAGAAAGCTCCAAACTGCTAAGCTATCGGGAGTTACACGTGTTATTGTGAGTCAACCATAAAAAATAGACATATATATGCTGTTGTGTTTTTATAGATAATTTTAAGAAGAACATTTCCGTCATACATGATTTCTATGTAGCTTTAACCATTAAGGCTGTACACGCGACGGAAGCTTAAAAAATTGAGTAACTTCTCCCGTTTTCTCAACACTTCTCTTCACTGCTCTGCTCCTATTAATCGTAGCGTAATGAAAAGTATACTATAACCTGCCCAGGAGTGTGTAGAATAATTGTACCAAGTTTCGTTAAAATCCGTCCAGTAGTTTTTGTTTCTATAAAGAACATACAGACAGACAGACAGACAGACAGACAGACAGACAGACAGACAAAAATTTTACTGATTGCATTTTTGGCATCAGTATCGATCACTAATCACCCCCTGATAGTTATTTTGGAAATATATTTCATGTACAGAATTGACCTCTCTACAGATTTATTATAAGTATAGATAATCAAACCAAATCAAATCAAAAATCATTTATTTCAAGTAGGCTCAGTTTACAAGCAGTTTTGACACGTCAGTTGACTATTTGTAAAGATTCTACCACCGGTTCGGAAGGCAGGTTCTGCTGAGAAGATTCTTTTGAAAAAGTCATACAGTATTATAATTTACAATTGATAACAATTAAATTACAATTTCTTATAGTTTTATTTCCTGTGTGAAGGTGGAAGCTGATCCAATGGCCTCCAAGCGCTTTTATCTTTAAGGAACTCATCAATGTTGTAGTAACCTCGACTAAGTAAATGTTTTTTAACACATTGCTTAAAGCTATGCATTGGCAGGTCCATCACAATCTTGGGGATCTTGTTATAGAAGAGTACACCCAAACCTACAAAAGATTCTTTTACTCTTTGGAGACGATTTATACAAGAGGCGCGTGTTCAGCAGTGGTTGTTCATCGGCTGACGATGATAGTATCTCACCTCGAGCGCTGTGAGCACGTCTCGCGGCGGACACTTGTCAGCAAGGGTGTCCGGCGCACACAGTAGCGCTTCGGAGAACTTAAGAAGCATTGCTTCAACGGCACACGTGTGTAGCGGCAAGTCCTAAAACGTGCGATTTTCTTTGATTTTAAGCAGCATAAAAAATGCAACTATTTAAAAAATTATTGAACCGATTTCTCCTCGACAACCAGATGGAATTCCAACATCATGGGTTTCACTCGCGTGGTTCCCGTTCCAGTAGGAGGAGTACGGGGATAATATAGCCTATAGCCTTCCTCGATAAATGGGCTATCTAACACTGAAAGAATTTTTCAAATCGGACCAGTAGTTCCTGAGATTAGCGCGTTCAATCAATCAATCAAACAAACAAACAAACAAACAAACTCTTCAGCTTTATAATATTAGTATAGATACACAAATACAAGCTGAAACACAAAAAACGATTGCTGAAACATCCCAATTCACTAGCCTCCGGGCTATCAACTGTGGAAAGAGTCAAGCGATTCAAGCGAGCTGATGTGCTCGACTCTGTGCAGACTTGAAGACAATGGTCTTCCTGTCTGGTAAAGCCACCACCAAGTACCTTCACCAAATCTGCTTCTAGCCTGTCGACTGATTGCAGATACATATAACAAAAAACAAAGAAAAAAAAAGTGTGTCAGCTCCGACGCACAAATGGAGTTTACTCTTCCAGATCAACTATCTAAATACACTATGTACGTCTCAATATCTGCGCCTGACCAGAGATAGGTGCGCAACCGAGGAGCAGCAGGCCGCGGCGTGCGCTATCAAAAATTCACGGTGAAAGGTGCGCAGTATAGGTTGCGCACAAAAACGTAACGCTGTCATTCGTTCATCGAATTTTACTGTCCATATTTTTTTCATACTATACATAAAAATAGATTCTTAAGGAGTAAACCCCATAAAACATGGTGTAAAAGGTAAGTTGTTAAGCGCGTAAGCGCTCGTGACATATCTATAGTATAAAGTCTTTGCTTTTTAGCCATTTCACTTATATCAAAATTAAAAAAAAATAATTCAAAATTCATTTATTTCAAGTAGGCTCAGTTTATCTAAGTGTGTGTACTTACCCTCTCTCATGGCGTAGTCGAGGATCTCCTTCAGTTCCTGCCAGTCGACCTCGCCGTCGGAACCGGCCAGTCGGGTGAAGAAGTCTCGCACTGGATCCGCTGGTTCGGGGTTCGGTGCTATGTCCTTTACCTGAATTATAATATTTATTTATGTAATTAATTTCGTTATTTCTGTTTTAGATAAAAACGAGTGTACTTGAGACTGAAGTAAAATTTATTTAAAAAAAAAATAGCAATATAAATACATCGACACTAATAGAAACAAACAAGCCCAATAACATATAGTATATAGGTATAGTCGCCTATACAGCATACCCTATGTACGTCTCAATACACTCACAGCTAAATTAGAAAGTTGCGCACTAAAGGTGCGCACCAAAAACGTGACACTTTTTCGTTAGTTCAGTTGGTTTTACCCCTCGGATTTTTCTCATACCGGGCGCCTTATATATAAAAAATCGATTCTTAAGGAGTAAACTCCAAAAAAAACTTGAACCTCTCTCGCTTCTATGTCATACGTCACACTTCAGTCAGAGAAGACACGAGACAAACCGCATAAATGAGTCCTCAATTAACGTGCCACTTGAAACTCTAACGTTTCTCGGTCACATCCCACTCAAGTAAACAAAAACGTAAACGGAATTAGATTTAATCTCGGCGTACCTGCATTTTTGTGGCCAAAAAAAAATTTTGTAGCACGGTTTACCCGTGATAATAAACACTACCAAACGACCTGTTAAGAATTGATAGCTTTGTGAAATGGGAGTAAAAAAATAAATTTTCAGTACAAGTGCGTAAACAAACCTCGTCACCCACAATGCTGTGCAGCACATCTGTGACGCAGCGCAGCACGTCAGCGAACACCAGGTCGCAGCACTCCGCCACCACCGCGTCCCTGCCGTCCTCATCGTCGAACATATCGCGCCACAGCCGAAGCCACCCAGCGCCGGGGACCGCGCGGACTGATTCGGCGATCAGGAACTTTACTGTACACTGGAAAATGTATGCAGTGGCTTGCACAGGGTTCATAATTAAGTCACTACAAACAGCGCCGGGGACCCAGACAGACTCGGCGATAAAACAAAATACAATTTAAGGTTTTCTACCGATTTGCGTAGTGGGTCACCACAAAAAAAAAAATGACCTTTCGTAAACAAACTTTCATTATTTGTTCGTAAAATGAACTAAAAAGTTACTGGTACTAGCTAGTATTATAGTACTCGTCAAGATGAACAAAACGGGCCCAAACTCGATGTGGTTGCATCGTTTAAATACGGAGTTCCTCTGGTAACCTTCCAGCTTCATCATCAGACCCTGGTTACCATGTAGTATCAAAGTACTCGTCAAGGCTAATTAAATGAGACCAAACTCGATAGGGTTGTCTCGTTTAATTAAAGTGTTCCTATGGCCACCTTCCATTGGACCAACGAACAGCGAACGAACGCTACACTTACAGATCTCAGCTCCGCATCGGCTCTCGACAGGGAGTGCACCACGACCTCCTTCCTCTTGTTGGCGGGGAAGCGCTCGTAACACAAGATGGCCGCCTGCAGCACGCACTCACTGAACGGCACTCTGGCGTGTATACACCAACATACCTGCAAGAACACTTACAGACTTAATTTTCTATACAGTGGGTGCTGTAAAATAGGCTATGGCGAATGTAATGCTACATTTACATGCTTGCCAAGACTTGGCAGACGTCCACCGACCAGCTCTAACGCTTTGCCGACGTTTGGACGCCATTTATGGTCTTATTAATTACAGTATGGTATTCGTTTCCTTTGGCACAGGCGTAGGCGTGAGAGGCCACCACTGCCAAATACTTCCAAGTGTTTTATAACCTGGTATTTAGTCCTAGTATGTATATGTAATAAGTATATAGTTTTAGTTACATACATAATACATATTACTATTAAGATTAACATTATAAATAACGAGCGGACCCGGTCAAGGTTCGCTTTGACTTAAGTGTGCTTCTTCCCTATCCCTAACCTACACTAACCTGCTCCTACCCCTACCCTAACCCTACTCTACCCCTACCCTACCCCTACCCTAATCCTATCCTACACCTGCCCTACCCCTACCCTACCCTACTCTATTCTACCCCTACTCTACCCCCACCGTACTTCTGAATTCATTTATTACAAAAAATGTGATAAATGACAACCGATTTTGTGCAAACTTCACTGCCATCTACTAAATAGTCCGAACAAAGCCTAAACATTTGGTTTGGATAGGTGAGCCCGGTCTTGAATTCTAAAATTACAACGAAAAGTGGCATTGATTTTTATACCTATGTAAATTATTTCTCTTGGAAAAAAATCTTAGAAATGGTTTTCGGAAATAGAAACTTTAATTAACACAAAATATTAGGGGAATGTCCATTCCCGGCCCAGACCTTTCGTCCCCGCCCCCCACTTTACATAAAACTAAAAAATACTTGATAATTTTTGTTTAATAATGAATAAATTACTTTATCCATAGCGGTTTGCTATAACTTTCCCCAAAAAATAAGTTTCACAACGATATTTGACAATATTATAGTTGTTGTATGACATTTTTGAAGACACGAACATGAACAGTGTTGCCAGCTAAGTGATTTATTTGGTTTAATCAATATTTTAACCGAATAATAATAATCGATCTTTTTCTACAACAAAATCACCTGGAAAAGCAAAAGTTGTAATAGATTATAATGTTTTTGATTATAATATCTGCCTCACTCTTTAAAAACCATTGCATAGTCGACATTATAAAAAGTTTCTTGATATCAAAGTACCTATTATATTTTTCGCAATAACCAACCACTAAGAACTCAACTGATTTTTTTAGTTTAATCGATATTTAAATGGATAATAATAATAATCGAGCATAACATTAAGAACCTAGGATCACTGCGTAGAAACATTACCAACTACGCCATTTAAATACTATCTATACTAATATTATAAAGCTGGAGAGTTTGTTTGTTTGTTTTTGATTGAACGCGCTAATCTCAGGCACTACTGGTCCGATTTGAAAAATTCTTTCAGTGTTAGATAACCCATTTATTGAGGAAGGCTATAAGCTATATATTATCTCCGCATTCCTACGGGAACGGGAACCACGCGGGTAAACCGCGCGGCGTCAGCTAGTATAATATATAATATGAGTAGTAGCGCAAGCCCGTAACTTCGGCGCGTGCAATGCGGCTTTTTTATACAATTTTTCCATACTCTATATAAGCTCTATATAAGCTACACGATCGGCCAACGCGCAAGCTACAGCTATACTAAGCTGATATAAATAAGTAGTCAAAGTGGTCTTAATAGTTGATATTCAATCCCTTCTTCCGATAACTTTTTCCTTTCATCCGATCTAACTAAATCAAATTCTATATATTTCTATGTATGTATAAATAGTATACATATTGTAGATAATATATAATGTTTACATAATACATTGACATAAAATTGCAGGCGTCCGCAATTTTGTCCGGGCGAAAACGCAATATCATGACAAACTACTTGTATAAACCTTCTTCTTGAATCACTTTATTTATTATTGAAAACCAATAAAAACCATTGCGTCGTGTAAAAGATGGTGAAAACAATGACGTGTTATTCTAGTAATAAAATTATTCAATTAGAAATCGATACGAAGTTATTCGATTTTTCGTGTTTCGTATGGCAACATCGATTTGACTTTTGGACAGATAATCTGTTGATGTCAATAATTGTCAATGTCATTCTCATTTTATTAATTAGATAATGTCATTGAATTAATTTACTGATTTTGTCTGTTTTCTGTTTACCTTCAGTATTTTTTGAACCGAATTATAATTTTTCAAACCACAGCTATAATATAAATAAAACTTGCACGAAGTTAAATTCGAAATTCGAATAATGTTGACCCTGAACCGGAAAAATTGCAAGTTTATTTCAGCTCTCAGATGTAAATACAAGAGGACATTTACGCTGCATTAATCAATGTTAATATCAATATTAAAATTATTATAGTTGGGATCAATTGTCAATAAAATGTCACGAAAATACGAATACATTCTGTTTGAAACATGCTCGTAAACAAGTACACAGCAGGTGCAGGCAGCATAAATAATGTTTGATCCATTTTTAATGTGAAAAACGATTATTATTCATAAGAAATAATATGTATAACTTTAATAATTTTTGTCATGTTATTGTGTCAAGTCACAACAGAGTGTAGTTTCCCATATAAGTGTTGAAGTGTCGCTCAGTGTATTTTTATGACTAACCAATATTGCTGTATTAAAAAGTACATTTACTGTGTAATTACTGGCGTAGAAGGCATAACATCTAGTCAGATGTAGGACAGCACATAGGTTTTCTTGCATTGTTGATGGTTTGTTCAAGCAATATTTA
Organism: Bicyclus anynana; assembly: GCF_947172395.1. Classification (NCBI taxonomy): domain Eukaryota; kingdom Metazoa; phylum Arthropoda; class Insecta; order Lepidoptera; family Nymphalidae; genus Bicyclus; species Bicyclus anynana. The sequence goes on from NW_026441289.1 coordinate 28,586, forward strand.
GTGCATAGAAGTATTATAGTATATTTATCCTACTTTCCTGATTAATATTAAATGTGAACTGTGAGTTTGTATGTCAGTTTGCTACATTTTCACACCCTAAACCAATTTTAAAACAGTAATAAATTGTGCATACTAGAGAATTATCTTAATTCTCAGTGTGTGTGAAGTCTGCCAATCCGCATTGGGCCAGTGTGGTGGACTATTGGCCTAACCCCTATCATTCTGAGAGGAGACTCGAGCTCAGTAGTGAGCCGAATATAGGTTGATGATGACGACGAATAAATTGTGGAATAACATAACATTATTAAATCCACTAAGTAAACCAATTTTAAAACTCTGATTAAATTATTTGCTGGATTTTCATATTTTATTACTATTTCAGTTATCCAGAGTCATCCCAAGTTTGTCAAAATTGCTGGAAAACGACTGATAAAGCAGCATCTTGCTCAACTGAAGAACGGAAAATAATTATGTAATAGCGACAAACACTCCAAATCAATGTTGTTTTCCTCGCTGTAATACATTTGTAAATTCATTTATTTACAGTGCTTGTAAACTAAGCCTTGGTTTTGCAAACGAGCACTTTTGAAATAATAAGGTTGACTATTTGTCCATCTCCAGACAGACAGACAGACCTCATCACCAGATAGGAAGACAAGTTCTGCTGAGGAGAGTCAGCAAGAAACTCAACAGTCACTCTTTTTTAGAAAAGTAATACAATATTATAATTTACAATTGTTAACATCATTACAATAATTTCTTATAGTAGAAGCTGATCCAATGGCCTCCAAGTAGTCGCGTGCACTTCATACATGCATTAAAGTACTGCATATCCTAAGAGTTGTCTTCATTAGTAAATACAGATTTTTCCACTTTGCTTAATTTTATTACTAGTGCATACCCTGATCGACAACCATATGCACGCCACTGCCTGGTTGGTTGGTTGTTTCATTTATTGATTTATTTGTTAAGCTTGTTGGTTACATAAAACAATAAATCTATTCATGTACAGCTTTAATGTTACTTCATCTCCGGTGTACTTTTTGAGCAGTGAGAGTGATAAAATAAAATAATTTTTTTTAATGTCTAGCAAACTTTTATTAAAAAAATTATTTAACCAAATCCTTATTTATACATCATATTATCATCTCTATACTCGAAATTTACTTAGATGACTTTTTTACACAACAATAATGGCCGACTATGAATCAAAGACAATCAGTAGGGTTGAGAAGTGTTACAAATAGTACCTGCTTCCCGCCTATTTCGTATAGATAAGTGTCGCCGCCTAGCGTATAGTAGCGTCATTTCATTTCATACTTTTATGACTTCCGGTTATTATAGTTAAATTTAATTAAGTAACAATGATTATCAATCCGAACAGTGGAGAGGTTATTATTAATTATTGATATAAATATAATTATTTATTTTACATGATATAAATTCATCATTGGTTATTTTACTCTTGACAACTATGACGTCACGTTATGATTTAGTTTGTATTTAATTTCTCAACTTTGTGTTTCGATATTTTAATATTAATTTACGATCGCTATAAATATCTTTTGATTATTAATGTATTTTAGATAGAATTATAACGTTTGGTTTGTATAATAATACTCCGGAACTATTATTAAAACGTACTTGTATTGTTAACATATTCGTGCTACCAACAGGTGACACTAACTTTGCAAATATTATAAAATAGAGGGTTGTTTAGCAGATTCATTGATATACTACCATCAGCGTGTAATATTAACATTATAGCGGAAGCTATGCTGAAATTGTTATCGAATAAAGGAGACGGGAACTTCTGGGCCCAAGTTGTAATAGGTTGAAAGATAGCTTAAAAAATCCGTTATTTTTTTCTACTAAATCATTTAAAAAATCAGCTCAATTCACAATCAGGAAGATGAGAAATGTAAAAAATAAGATAAGATCAAAAATAAAATAGGTAATCGATAATTTTAATCGATTTGTATGCATATCAATTTTATATAAAAATATAGAAGAGGCTAATGGAGATATAAATATAGTAAGAATATTAAAAACTATTTAGTTCAATTAAATTAATCTACTGTGAATCAAGAGATATAAGTAATAAATAGAAATCTAAAAATCGATTCTCATTTACAAAATCGTTTCACGAGTTGATTACGACTCTATTTTTATCTATGTTGACAGTGACATGACACTGACAGCAGTCCCGGCGACCGGCGTCCGGCGTATGCGTTTAAAAAACTTTGTTAATACTTTAATTGTTTACACGTTTGACTTTGGCTCCTTAGTTTGGATTTATTTGCCGGCTTATCGATTGGAAATCGACATCATGGATCTTTGTGTGAACTGTGGCATAGAAAAGAAAAAGGAAAAAGCAACAACTAGTTGTAATACCACAGGCAGACGAGTCTTGAATGACGAAATGATTCTCTTAGTGATTCGTCGATGGCGTACACCGCAGCCTGTAAGTACTCGCGTATTTATTAGCTAACTGGCATCTATCAATTTAACCTATAGTTTTCCTTACAATGTTTACCATCAATGATTGATAACATTTAAATAGTAAAATCAGCTAAGTAACATCATTGCCCTACATTCTACTGCTGCACACAGGCCTCCCCTTTAGGAGACGGATTTACAGTGTAGGCCCACGACAAAGCAGGTTACAGGTGGGGCCAAGTATAGAGTAAACAGAATTTGTTGATATAAACAATTTTTTCATTAAACAACTGGACCGTTATTTTAAGCCTAATAACAAATGAGAGAGACACCCGTGTTTCTGTCCCTTTCTTTCTCTGTTTCTACCTTCTATTGCCTTCTCTTTCACACATTCCACCACCACCAGCAGAGGTCGCCTTGTCTTTAGTAGGCGCTTTTTGAATCATTGACGTCGTTGTTTCCGTCCCGTCAACACAGTCCTAAGGACTGGTAGCTAATTGTACAAGTGACAAGACCTGTGAGTGTTTTAAATATTATAACGAATACTTAATTTTGCTAAAACTTTGTTAAAAGTGTTTGCGTCTACCATTATTAAGGTATGTAAAAATGATTTGAGGTGTACAAGTGTTAGTACAAGTGCTATGGTATGTAAAGTTATTTTTTCTATTACTCACCATAAAGTTCATATTTTTTATGCATGATATAGATGAAAGTATTATTTCATTAAATAACTTCTTCAGAATATTTGATTCGATTATGAATCAAATTGCAATATTGTTAACGGCGATGCCGTTCGAAAGTAATTTATCTTTGTTTTTATATTTCTACCTTCTTTGATCGACTTAGAAAGTTTATATTTTTAGATTGATGGTTTTGAACGTATGTTCGACCTACCGTTATAATTTTATTGTTCTTTCTACGGAAAAATATTAATTTAACCTGTTGGTTTTTGTACAACTTACTATAACGTTAACAAATATTATAATACATTTTAAGGTAGGTACCTACAACTACTAAGTCGTAATGGAAAATCTAGAGAATACCAAAGGTATTTTGGAATCACGTTGTTCTAATACAAATAAAGTGCTGAACTGAGCAGTTCCAGTTCAAATTGGGGCCAATAAACACTATTGCTCCGCTACTAGTGAACATATTAGTGATCATTCTAGTGAACATGAACCGAAAACTACTGTAAATCCTAATGTTCTAAAATACTCTTACAATTTTCTGAAAGAAGATTTGCAAATTGACGATATTAATCAGCGTAACGTCCGCTATTCTTGTGTATAGAATTTTTTCAGTTCAGGATTTACTGATTTGGAGGCAAACAAAGAGGTAAAGCGGTATGACACCTCACACTCTGGGCAATGTAGAGTAAGCATTTTGTAGCCTTAAACTTTATTTTGAATAATCAATTGGAATTGGATCTACGAAGATTTTTGACGTGAGTCAAAGACAATTTAGAAACTATTGATATCAAATGATGCTCTTTAGCTGGTCTGCGGCCACAGAGCGGAACTGAATGAACTCGGAATATAGTCTATTTTATATTTTATTAAGCACTAGCTTCCCACTAATAGTCTTCGTAATGGGATAGCACCATCATGCCAAAACTTATTCGAGTCTGAAAAAATTACAGTCACTCTTGAAAAAGCGGGGGGGGGGAGTAAGAAAAGCCCGCGTGAAATGGATCGTGTTTCTGCACCGCAGACCGATCAATATTTATCTTTTTCTTCCTAAAAGAAATGTTACTGTTCACGGACCTTCAAAAACGTGACAGCCATATGCTGAGTCAAAAACCTGATGTGACGCAATCGCATGTTCCAAGACCCAATTCGAGAAAGGAATTCGGCGGCAAACCTTACCATGAGATGCTTACGGCAATACGCACTGCGCTCTCCCTCATCCCACCGGGATAGGAGAGGTAAAACTAGTGGATATTGACTCACCGAGTCGATTCCGTACCGGTCAGCTGATCCTGAATCTTGACCGATGAAAACAAATAGGTGTACCAGATCACATATTAACGGGATCGCATACCTTTTCTGATATAGCAACTTCTTCATCTACTCAATATTTACAAAAGCATACAAGCTACGCCTCTTGGAATTTAAGCTATCGTAAGTGGTATTCATATTGATTTATGATGAAACACGGCTGAAACTTGCGGCCCTATTCGATCTGTTTGTATCGTGCCGCGTTGCAAGAACCAGCTCATGAGCCCCCGTATGGCTTCGAAACTAGTCAGGTATACTACGACGTAGTATGACGTGAGTTTTAGCCGTGTTACATAATAAATTCATAAGCTACGTCTCCTTCAAGAAAGATGAGCAAAGCTATAGAAAAGATGAAGTTGGAAGGGGTTTTGACGACGGTTCCGCCGTCTCAAAGCTGATTATCACCGATGTACTTTGTGCCAAAAGAAAACATAAGTTTTAGACCCATACACAATCTGGAAGCCTGAAATTGAAACATCTATGCTTCTTTATTCTGACTAATCAGTAAGCAGAAAATACCCCAATTCATACGACGTATGATTGGATATTCAAAATACACTTAAAACAAGGCGTAATTTCTTTCACGTGCCAATAGACGGTTTTTACGGTTTCTGTACCAGCAACAACAACTACTGCAAATGAACTGCTACCTACCTACTGCAAATGAACTGCTGACTATTCGGGCTTAGTTCGGTGTCGAAATTTTTCACGTCGGTGACAAATTGAATTGAAAATGTCCTACGTAATCACATAGGCTTATGAGTGCTTGTTTATTTAGACGATTATCTGATCGTCAACCAACGTCACCAAGTTCTAGAGAGTCATGCTATGCTCTCAGTAAACATATTAAAACATCTGGGCTGGAAAACTAATTATACAAAACCCATTCCACAATGCAGTCAGATACTGGAGTACCTAGATTATGGAGTTCCCGGCTAAACCATAAAGATATGCACGAAAATAGAAGGAATGGCAGCCAGATTATAGACAAGACGAAAATCGTTCTAAAGGATCTACAAAGCTCAGCGGGAATGTTGAACTTTGCAAATTTTATCATTCCTCGCAAGAGGTTAAATTTACGCCAGATTCATCGAATCTGAATCAACCATACAACAAGGAAAATCGTACTATCACCCCAACCAGTTCTTACGGAACTGCAATGAGGGCTTGTACACAAGGATCCATGATCAATCCAATTGCCTCCTCCTACCCATTATAATATGGTTACCGAGGCGTCATATCTTACGTGGGGCGCACATGTAGACAAATTACGTCTGTTGAGAAATGACAAATTACATTGGGCTAAGTTGAAAAGTAATCTTCATTGTAGTCAAAAGGAATTTCTTGCAGTAGGTACTAAAAGTTTTACAAATGCAAGGTCTGAGCCCGACTTTTGTAGTTTGGCAACCAAACTGCGGTATCATATTTACGGAACGAAGGACGAACTAGTTCCCAGATACTGCTGAACCTTACTACCTTCCGGATCTGCTGAAATTACACAAAATACATCTTACAGTTCATCATATATTCGTACCAAGAGTTTACAACGAGGAAGCAGATCACTTGTCTCGCCTGAGTGGAATTCCAAAATGGCACTCGCTTCCTCAAGCAGCCATTCTAATTTTTCCAAATGGGGACCTGAGCATTCCCAAGTACTGTTTGCGTCTCGGAACGCTTGTGTAATTCCCAGTTATCGCTCTCTGGACTATCACGCAGAGTAGCCAATGACGTGTTTCCACCTCAATTTCTAATGCCCAAGGTTCTGTCGCACCTAAACATGTGCGGAGGCATATTTTAATAATAGCCCCGAGGTAATCAATAGTATATTAGAGGCCAGAACTGAAGAACAGATCTATGGTATCTTCCTGGACCCACAGGACCTTCAAATCTACTTTAAGCTGATGTAATGTGTCGAAGATTCTGGAAATCTGGAATTGTGGGTGTGAATTGGATATTAGTTATAATATATTAACGGTCCATTTGATGTTGGTCCTCACTGGAGTCACTTCAGCCAACCGAGCTCACTCAAGAAGCTTAGCAGGCCGCCCAGGTCGCAGAACGCCTAATGAAGTATTGCTGGGGAGCGAATGTGTGCTGCTCGTTGTTCAGATATACCTAAGCATAGTATCGGTGTTTCTTCTAGAACCGGAAGGTGTTTATTTAGTGAGCAGTGCCCTGTCATTAGCTCCGTGACTGTTGTAACTTTACTACGGTTAAGTTTAAGTTGTTTTATCGTCAAACGATTAACAACCTATATTCGGCTCACTGTTGAGCACGAGTCTCCTCTCAGCACCTAGAACCGGAAGGTGTTTATTTAGTGAGCAGTGCCATGTAACTAGCTCCGTGACTGTTGCAACTTTACTACGGTTAAGTTTAAGTTGTTTTATCGTCAAACGATTAACAACCTATATTCGGCTAACTGTTGAGCACGAGTCTCCTCTCAGCACCTAGAACCGGAAGGTGTTTATTTAGTGAGCAGTGCCATGTAACTAGCTCCGTGACTGTTGCAACTTTACTACGGTTAAGTTTAAGTTGTTTTATCGTCAAACGATTAACAACCTATATTCGGCTCACTGTTGAGCACGAGTTTCCTCTCAGAATTAGAGGGATTAAGCTATAAAGACACATAACTGAACGGTTAGAGGTACATGCCTATACCAGATTCCAACCATTAGCCGTCCAAATCGAAGACAGAGCTCATGCAGGCCTATCACGGCATACTAACCTATGAATCAGCAATTTCTAGTCTATACGATCCGCAATTATTTGACCACCCTTAGTGGCCACCTTTTAGTAAAGCGTATGTTGAATTATATTGCAATAGCAAATCCTAAGATTTCTAAAGCACCAATTTGGGACGTTGATCCCCTTGTCAAGCACATGTCAAGATAATATAATTATATTGCATCTATTTGCTACTATGTACGTCGTGTACATGACTGGACTCTGCCAAAAGCAAATGAAAACTGCTGTAACATAACACCCAATCACTTAACCTTATGACCTCTTTTTGGGGTCAAGAACAGATTCACCCGATGTTCGGCAGTCTGACTGGTAAGCTTGCTTAGATAGAAGGAAACTAGAAATTTGCTAGAGCGTGTTCATAAGTATATGTGGTCCGGCGTAGGCCGCTTCTCGAATTGTCAAAGCGATTGGATTAAGAATATGTTAAAGGAGTCAGGAGTAATGCTTCACCTAGCAGTATTTAAGCTGCAGTTACAACTCCCTACTACACAAAATTAATTCTAGAATCAACTCAATACTCGACTATTTACTCATTATTTTATTTAGCAAAACAACTAATCAAAGGTAGACTTACGTATCTACCCGTCAGTGACGGCTACACAGTTGATCCAGTCAATGGTTAAATGGTTAATTGATACTTTGATACTATGATGATATTACATTCCATTACCTCGAATTTGGCATTCGATAAGCATCTTTGCGAATAAAATTACTTGTACAATTTCTTTAAATATGTAGTTCAGTATTGGCTACTATTAAATATTAAAAATAAACTGTAAGTTGGTTTACAATATATCAGTGTGACAAAATCTTAATCACATTGACGTCATCACCACCACCAGGCGATAACAAACACGTCTCTCATTTGTTATTAGGCTTAAAATAACGGTCCAGTTGTTTAATGTGAACGTTTTACCTGAAAATAAAACGGTTATTAAACATACTTACCTTATTTTAAGCCTAATAATTGAAACACTGCCTGGTGATTTCTATAAACGACGTAATGATTCAAAAAGCGCCTACTAAAGACAAGGCGACCTCTGCTGGTGGTGGTGGAATGTGTGAAAGAGAAGGCAATAGAAGGTAGAAACAGAGAAAGAAAGGGACAGAAACACGGGTGTCTCTCTCATTTGTTATTAGGCTTAAAATAAGGTAAGTATGTTTAATAACCGTTTTATTTTCAGGTAAAACGTTCACAATATTTCAGGTAAACAACAGTGACTATATTTGCTAAGCTTGCTGGAACAAACATCAGCTATTGATCAACCAAGACAATTTGGCCACCGTAATGTTTGCCTCCGCTGTGGTCGCTCTGTTGCATCACAAGTCACTCATCTGCTTCCTACAGGCTCATCTTGTGAACTGAGAATTTATAATGCCATAGAAGAATGTATTATGCCTCAAACTGTAAGTTAAACCAATGTACATTGTTATTTATGATTTTGAAATGATAATATTGCATGTTTGTGACAGCCTCATTGTTTAGTTAGTTATATATCAGTCTATAGCCTTCCTCGATAAATGGGCTAACATTGAAAGAATTTTTCAAATCAGACCAGTAGTTCCTGAGATTAGCACGTTCAATCAAACTCTTCAGCTTTATAATATTAATATAGAAGAGTGTAGTATGAATACTATAATGAAGGTGATGTATGTTTGTTGTAGATAAAACAAGGAAGCCACATCTGCCATAATTGTTGGGTGGCTGCAGACAGGGCTGCTGTCCATATAGTCTCAGGCCCATCAACTTCTTCCCGAGTTCTAACTGAACCTCCTGCTAGCCAGCCTGGAGAAGATAGAAACAACCAACCAGAACCTACTATTGTATTACCAGGATATATGAGAGCTGTTCCTCTTTTTAAAGTATTATGTTCCTGAGAATAATCGTCTATGTGATATTCATTTAGTTATTGAAGGCTGGGATGTAATGATAATTTGAATGTTTTTCCCCAGCTAACCCACAGTGAACTAATTCTCATACCATTAGGTATCAAATTGTTTCAAAAATGTTGTTTGCTTTGTTAAAAAGCAGGCACGTTCATATTATGGAGAGAATGTAAGGGGTAACAATGGTTATTTAATAGAAGTGTGCAGGGAGGTCAGCAGTAGCCTACTTCGAGAGCTGTCGGCTTCAAATAGCTCATGGCTACTTTGGGGATGCATACAGTCTAGACATATTAGTCGAAAAACTTATTTTGTTTATGTTTTTGTTGACAGCTCTTGCAGAGGTAGAGAAGCAATATTGAATGATTATTTCAATTGCATTGTAGGCAAAAGGGCTTTAGGCTTCTGCGCACATGTTATGTCAATAATATGGTACCTTAGTCGGGCTAGGTACCAAGAAAATATAGTACCCCCTGCACAATTCTTAGATGATATATTAATTATAATTGAAAATGAATAAAAATCAACTAAATAAAGTGTTTTATTTTATCACTCTTTACCCTTGAGCCTTACTTACCTTACCCTCATTATTCGGCTCACTGCTGAGCTCGAGTCTACTCTCAGAATGAGAGGGGTTAGGCAAATAGTCCATCATGCTGGCCCAAAGCGTATTGGCAGACTTCACACACACAGAGAATTAAGAAAACTCTCTGGAATACAGGTTTCCTCATGGTGTTTTTCTTTCACCGTTAAGACCTTACCCTACTTACCATGATCTCATCAGTCATTTGAATTCTATCTTATCATTCATCCAATTCGAAAAGTAACAATATAGTAACAATGGTCTAAGTTTAATAATAAAATCAAACACTTGAAAAATTAGCTATTCATTATGTAGGTAATATCAGCTGTTATCTTAAATAACCTCACTTTTACTAAATCTCGTATATCTCTAATTCCAGATTGTCAAATTCTATAATATTTTCAGTGAAAGTTTAATAATATCTAAGCTATTCATTGACACTTATTTCATCCTTTTACATTCGTGGCCCAAATTGTATGAAAGAGTTTCAATCTCCTTTGTGTACAGTGGAAATATTATTTTACTTCTCCCACCTTCTGTAACATCTCAGAAGTGGGATAAAACTGTTGGGATCCTACGCTACGGGTCTCGGCAAGAAGAAGAATCGAAGAAAGCAAAAACGGAAATTTTTTTTTTCTTCTTCTACACCACGCCCTTACCAAGAAATCAACTACATGTGACGCACAGAATTGGAACTCAAAGAAGTTTGTAATCAAGCTTCGTCTACAATACCCTGATGAACGCTGGTAAAAAGACTTCGAAGACTACAATATCGTCATACAAGCGTGTCCGGATACAGCATTCTACGACTAGTCGACTTTGTTGAAAAATTTGATGTCATGTCGGTAAAAGCAAAGGATTAAGGAAGACTTCGAGAAGTGCAACATTATTGGAGAAGACGTTTTATCGTGTATCATCAAAATCCTTCTGGTGGAGCTACGTTCAAATGCCTTCCAGCCTCAAAACGTCTGATTAACTCTTTGGGTTTTCATCTGAACAAGAAAGAAGCAACTAAGAAGACAGAAGCATCGTCAATGCGGCAGCGAACGTGTAGAAAGCTTGCAGTGTATGGCGCCTCTCCTACGCTTCAGCCCTCTGGACTGGGGCCCTGCTACATCTGCGGGAACACGAGCCTCTAGTCGCCGCGCCGCCGCGCCGCCGCGCCGAGCCATTTGCTGGGTTGCTGCGACATCGTAAACTCCGCGGCAGCAAACACATACGGTCCAGGTTAGTCCAGCTATGTATACTTTTATATCGTTAACTTTTTTTTGCGCTTATACAAACGCCTCGCCATTGGTGTGCCGCGTGCATATAAAATTACATAATACATCGGTACGACAAGTAAATTGAGTATACTGCCAGAAAAATAGTAAAAATCGCCCATTGTTATGAAAAGTTTTGAAGGTGCTCACTAGTAAATATTAGAGTGGAGTAGTAGGTATAGGTTACATATGTCTATGTGACGAGACATGCAGGTATATGGATAAAGTACTCGTGATGTGTTCAAGTAGTGATACGTGAAAGTTAAAGTTTGTAATGATTATTATACTGTTATACATTTTATAGAAGGCAGTAAATGATCAAGTTGCTGGTACAACTAGTCACTGATTCAAATACCTATTAGTAATCTTGTCCTGTACAAAAGTCTTGCAGTCGTATAATAGTTTCTAGCAAGAAAACTGTTTATAACCTTAGTTGATTTATTTTAAATGTATGACTTCTTACCAAAGCTACATTTTATTGATTTGTTTGAGTAATAATAAAAAGTAAACAGGCATTTTGTACAAAGTTCTGTTTAGCTAATTGGGTAAATTATAGCTCTCCTTGGCGAAGTTGACAAGTGAATAGAGCTCTTTCACAAACAGTAAAAAAAACAGCATATAATATATCAAATATTAGAAAAAACCTTTTTATGTTTAGATCCATCCAACTGCCAAGTAAAAATAAATAATATCCCGTTCATAACGCCATGTTACCTAAAACAACCAAATTAACATACACCAATATCAAAAGAGTCTCGTAAAGTATTCCATAAAAGTGTTAAATAACCGCGGGCAAAGAAAGATTGTTTAATATTATTGATTGAATTACTTGTACGGTAGGTTGCACAATTAGCTATTAAATGTTATTGCTTATTATATCACCCTACAAAATACTCCCATATTAAACTGTTCATGAAATATAACAACTTATCGTAACTAATCATAATTATAGTATTAGTTCAGAATTCAGTTTATCCAGTTTTTATTACAGTCAGACAGGACATCTCAAAGCATTTAAAATTAGAAAAATTAAATACTTGATATTACTTGGTGTTGACGTTTATGACAGTAAAGCGTTTACAGAGTTCATTAATAGCGCTATAGTAAATTAGAATCAGTAGGTACTAGCCAAGACGTGATAATTAGGTATGCCTATCGCGTACTTTATTGAAGTAACTTCTGAAGAAGAGTTCTATCATATAATTCGAGGATTTAGCTGATGTAGATTTGATAAATAATAAAATCTGCTCTTAGGGTTTGTCTGTACTTATCAATTGCTCAATGGGCTATTTTAGTTCTAATATAATTTATTACCTCGTTTACTCCTAGCTTAAGGGTGGCTAGCTATTCAGGATTCAGGAAAGAAAGAAAATTGACAATTCAAGCTGGCTCTCTAATTAGAATACAGTGGTATACGGCTAACTCTAACTGAACAGAGTCGTCTTCTTTTCGCGATGAGAAATGATAAGCATTATACCCTGAACATAAGAGCCCTTAATCACAATTCAACATTTAGTTTAGGTTAAGTAACACACCAAAGTTACCGCATCTTACTGTAGCTCAGGGCCATCTAGTTTCAAATTCAATACGAAAATTACAACTTTCATCGCACCTATACACAAAACTATTATATTAGTTAAAATAACTGCTTAAATAAGAAAACTATACTGAGACCGATTAATTAAGCTAAAACTTAACATTTAGTAGTAGTTGCAAAAATATCATATTTAAGTACTTAATACCACAGGTTTTAAATAAGTGAAAAAAATATAAAGATTTACTTTTTCTTATATTAAAAAAATACATGCAGTATTGTGTACCATGCGCTTATGGAAAGTTATCGTATGCCTAAAGTTAAAGGGAGTTCTAATTATTTATTTGAATACTATATGTGTCTACATCATTAAGGGGCCTTTTGTAAATACTAGGGAACCATTTACACTATGGTGCTAACTGTATCAATTGATTATTCTTACAAAATATGTTTTAGTCAGGGTATTCCTGTTACAATTTTCAGTTCACTATATACTATCAAAAGATTAAAAGTTAATGGGTAAATAAATAATATAATTTGGATTAGCTTTACATATAAAATTATCATAATATGATTAGTTGCTATAATCCTCCAAAATAGTTTGACCGGTTCTGATTAAGTTTTATATGTAGATAATATTAGGTAGGTCCGAGAAAAGGTTGTTATACATTTTTGATACCCTTAAACGATAAGGGTGATTAGTAGTAAAACTTCTAAAGCAAAGCAACATTGGTTGGGTCAGCTAGTTACTTTATAATAATGGAGTAAAGCTTCCACTATCCGTAATTTAACAGTTTGTTGAAGAATGGTAAATCAGGGTTATATTGAATGCTATAGAACTTTATGTATGCTAATGGCCAGGTGTGTGTAAATTTAAACGATCACAGATGGCTCGAGTAAATAGTAGTTATTATGTCCGATAGTGGAAAAACGTGAGACGATACACTTTTCTATTTCACACGAGGAATTAATACTCCTTATTCCAGTAAGCTCATCATAATGTTCAGTCATAAAAATGTTTGAATGTCAGTTTGTCCAACCCGCGAACTACAGCCACCTAATGTAGGTACAAGAGCAAGACCTACACAATAAACGGAACAATAGCTATATCAACAAAAATATGTCTGTAATGAAAATGGTGTTTCGTACCCACATATTATTATTATAGATATACATAGAATTACTGATTTTGGAAACATATGTTTTTTGGGAAAACTACAATATAAATGTACTTATATACTAAAATCTAATCATAAGAGATTTCTAAAGCGTAACATGAGATAGGTCGGTACGTATAAAATTTGTACTATAATGTGTGGGGGCTAAGACCTTATGGGATGCAGTTTACAGATTCAATTAATTTAATTCAAAGTTCGTCTATTGATAGAATGTGGTAGTGAATAAGTACAGATATTAAATTATATTCTTGTAATATTAACAAGATTAATAGTTCTACGTATTTGCAGATTGTTCTGGTAGATAGGGAGGAAAATGAAGTTACAGATGTCCTCATATACGGTAGTCGAGAATTAACATTGATTTTCACAGTTCTAAATAAAAAAAAACGCACAATTGAAACAATATTATTGTAAGATTCTCTCTATGTGACTTATGCATAAGTGGCGATATATGTGATTCGGTTCCTGTCTTATGTGGCACTCGTCAGTGATTCACTCCTATGCGACTCACGTCTGTCTATATCTATATATTCGACTATGGCTTACCTTTTACTATATGTCTGTATGATATACGACTTTGTGACCTAAGTCTGTGTGACCTGCGTCTGTGTGACCTGTGTCTGTGTGACCTGCGTCTGTGTGACCTGCGTCTGTGTGACCTGCGTCTGTGTGACCTACGTCTGTGTGACCTGCGTCTGTGTGACCTGCGTCTGTGTGACATGGGTCTGTGTGACACACGTTTTTGTCTGTGTGAAATACCTAAGTATTTGTGTGCTTACCTAAATTGAACGAACGAATTCCAAACGAAAAGTAGATTTAAACCCACGTCTTACTAGACACGGGCATAAGTTAGTTATTTCTGCATATCGTCTCAAAAGAGTAAAAAAAAAATCGTTTGTAGGTTTGGGTGTACTCTTCTATAACAAGATCCCCAAAACTGTGATGGACCTGCCAATGCATAGCTTTAAGCAATGTGTTAAAAAACATTTACTTAGTCGAGGTTACTACAACATTGATGAGTTCCTATAAAGATAAAAGCGCTTGGAGGCCATTGGGTCAGCTTCCACTTCACACAGGAAATAAAACTATAAGAAATTGTAATTGTTATCAATTGTAAATTATAATACTCTATGACTTTTTCAAAAGAGCAACTGTAGAGTTTCTTGCCGGTATCTTCTCAGCAGAACCTGCCTTCCGAACCGGTGGTAGAATCTTTACAAATAGTCTACTGTCGTGTCAAAAGTGCTTGTAAACTGAGCCTACTTGAAATAAATGATTTTAGATTTTGATTTTGATTTTGGTCCGAGTTATTTTGATTAATCAAGTTATCTTAGTGATTCATATTTATTGAAGTCGGAATGACCTAGTAACTAATATGCAGATAAAATTCAAATATGTGATTTTATAGTAAAATAAGTATTTCCAGATTAGGTACCTGTCTGGAAGTACTAATAGCGATGTTTTTGTTTTATCATAATTTCTGAATTTCTTTCATATAGATAGCACAATATACTTATTGTTTGGGTTTGAAGTCTAAGTGACCCATGAACATAATTACCAGAAACGAATTAGGCTTTATGATAGCACTTCGATTATGTATATTGATCAAAACCTTGTCAGTTTCAAATTACTGCTGGATTCTGTTCTTTCCAGATAACTGATGGTGCAGTGGGAGATACCAGAGTGTTACCAGAACGCCGTGGGACACGGCTTCTTCAGGATGGCCGAATGTTACAAATAGTACCTGCTTCCCGCCTATTTCGTATAGATAAGTGTCGCCGCCTAGCGTATAGTAGCGTCATTTCATTTCATACTTTTATGACTTCCGGTTATTATAGTTAAATTTAATTAAGTAACAATGATTATCAATCCGAACAGTGGAGAGGTTATTATTAATTATTGATATAAATATAATTATTTATTTTACATGATATAAATTCATCATTGGTTATTTTACTCTTGACAACTATGACGTCACGTTATGATTTAGTTTGTATTTAATTTCTCAACTTTGTGTTTCGATATTTTAATATTAATTTACGATCGCTATAAATATCTTTTGATTATTAATGTATTTTAGATAGAATTATAACGTTTGGTTTGTATAATAATACTCCGGAACTATTATTAAAACGTACTTGTATTGTTAACATATTCGTGCTACCAACAGTAGACACTAACTTTGCAAATATTATAAAATAGAGGGTTGTTTAGCAGATTCATTGATATACTACCATCAGCGTGTAATATTAACATTATAGCGGAAGCTATGCTGAAATTGTTATCGAATAAATTTGTGTACAGTGGAAATACTATTTTAATTCTCCCACCTTCTGTAACAGAAGTTAACGGCGGGCATCGGAACGATATCAAGTAGGTATCGTTATAACTGAAATACCTAAACTAAAACATCCGTTACTATACTACGTTATCTTAAAAGGGAACGTATAGTAACGTTTGTCGGTTGTGTGCATTTTAAGTAATTAAATATCACGTGTCACAAACGGTGAACGGTGCACGGTTTATGCCTATGGGTACGCGTGGTTAAGAAATGGGGTAATCTTTTTTTATTATTATTATAAATATACTTAAACAATACACATCACTATCTAGCCCCAAAGTAAGCATACAGAGTAGCTTGTGTTATGGGTGCTAAGATAGTTGATATTATAGTATTAATATACAATTATATACTACATATAAATACTTATATACACTCATGCTCATCACACAAATATTTTCCAATTGTGGGAATCGAACCCACAGCCGTGGATGCAAAAAGCAGGGTCACTACCCACTGCACCACGCGGCCGTCTCTTTCTTTAATCTTTTGGGGACGTACTAACGTCCAAGATTTGCTTATACTTCAAAAAAGTGTGCACGTATCCACGTACATACTGGGTGTAAGGGACATGATACCGAAAACTGCGTGAAGAGGTTAAATTTAGTTTCCACAACGATATTTTAAATAACAATTATGTGGGAAATGAGAAAATTCAGATTTTGAAAATTTTGAGCACGCAATGTACAGCTAACAATGCGATAACAACGCTCCGCAATCTACTGTGTACGTACGAGTAGGTACGTACGCATCGACAGCAAATCGGCTGGCTACACTTACCTATCTAATACCTATTTTTTATACTTTACAAGTTTTTAACTAGGTACAGGTAATTAACTTACTTCAGGTTGTTTCTCGTTTACGAGACGTTCTGTCGTCATAGTAGGTACAATATTCATGAGTACTGAATTGATTTGATCTAAGCATTTCAAGACTTCTCAGTCAACACACACAAACACACACAATACAAACGACACAATTGTATGAGTATTCGTTACAGAAAATCACTACTAACATAACGTAGAACATACACAAAGGTTTTTGAATTTTGGTTTGTTTGTCAACAGACCGCCGAACACGAACTAAAGAAAAAATAGCGTAGCGTCTAGCGAAAGGACCTAAAGTTTCAATATTTTGAAAATACCTATTAACCACGCCGCGCGGCTTAGGTTAGAGAGAGATAGCAATTATTTTCCTCGGCACCGGCGGCGGTCGGCAATACAACGTCGCGCAGTTTGTTTGTGACTTTGTATAGATAGATACCTATTAGTCGTGACCTGCCTATTTGACCTCTTGGAAAACAGCTGATCGCGCGCATTTTGCAAATTAAATTTACATTGCTAGTTTTTGTTAAAATCTTGATTTGACGATTTTTATTAAAAATCGTATTGAGATAATGTTATCCATACCAGTGTTTGAATAATGCTACTATTCGTAAGATATCTTTTACGCTATAGAATAACGTGAGCATATGTATTGTATAACATTTTTATTAAAAAACTATTTTTTAAAATAAAATGATTATAAAATATTTCATTTTCCCCATCTTTAAACTAACAACATATCAATTATTAAAGAATCATTCATTATCATTTATCGATAAGTTAACGCTCGATGTTATTTACCCATCCTTGCTTTTCATAGACAATCTAGCGTTACGAAATGTCAAATTGCCGTAATCGTAGTTAAGCTGTGCAAATTAATCTCGTTGTGATTTTGTTTTTCAGAAAATAAATGTGAATAAGTCGTAAATTCGGTGTAGTTTTTGGTGTAATTCGTACTGTATGCGTATAATAAAGGATTTAGACACTTTGTTCTTTAGAAATTACGTATAACGTAAGTGAAATATGTGATTTTAGTGACAAGACGGGTTTGTTTTGGTGATAAGACTTCTAAGAAAATTTTCGGTATATATACTTTTATGGGGGGGCGTAACTGGGTTTCTTGGGCCAAAGTTGTATGGGCTGGTGGACATTCCCCTTTATGAACGCCAAATAAATGTCAATCATTACATAAACAGTATTTGACAGGATGGACAACAAATGTATGACAGGTACTAAACAATGTAACATTTATGGAAAACTTAGATACATATGGAAAATTATTCATCTTTCATAATTATTTATTTAATTGTCGAGTTTTTTTTGTTTTTAAAATATATTCTGCTATTCTTGGCGGAGACAAATCCAACGAATCAAAAACCATGAAAATCGGTCCAGCAGGTCTCGAGTTATAAGTGTTGTAACAAACACGACTTTTTTATCTTATCTTATATATATAAAGTAAGATAACAACTTAACGGAATTAACGGATACTAAATCAAAACGATAGTATCCGTGTCAAAAATAATTGTGCGATATTTAAATTCAACTTAAAAATATTTAATTTTAGAACTTATAGGTATTGGTTAACAATTCTTGAAGCGCGATATAAAATGATGCAGCGCCATCTGTTGGCAGCTTTGTGTTTCATTTAATTCATGCACGGGTATAGGATGACAATTCTTGAAGCGCGATATAAAATGATGCAGCGCCATCTGTTGGCAGCTTTGTGTTTCATTTAACACATGCACGAGTATAGGATGACAATTCTTGAAGCGCGATATAAAATGATGCAGCGCCATCTGTTGGCAGCTTTGTGTTTCATTTAACACATGCACGGGTATAGGATGACAATTCTTGAAGCGCGATATAAAATGATGCAGCGCCATCTGTTGGCAGCTTTGTGTTTCATTTAACACATGCACGAGTATAGGATGACAATTCTTGAAGCGCGATATAAAATGATGCAGCGCCATCTGTTGGCAGCTTTGTGTTTCATTTAACACATGCACGGGTATAGGATGACAATTCTTGAAGCGCGATATAAAATGATGCAGCGCCATCTGTTGGCAGCTTTGTGTTTCATTTAACACATGCACGGGTATAGGATGACAATTCTTGAAGCGCGATATAAAATGATGCAGCGCCATCTGTTAGCAGCTTTGTGTTTCATTTGACACAACTGTGCGTTTTTTTACTTTTAAGAAGAGTTGTGTTTTTCACGTGTATCTTGTATGTATGTTTGTATTTGTATGTATATTCTTTATTACCTCATATCTTCCAAAGCACTGAACGGATTTACACAATTAAGATATCGTTAGATTTGTCTTAATAACCGAAGTGTTCATAGATAGGTGAAGTTAAAAAAAAACTAACAAAACGACTGTGAGACGTGATTTTCTTTTTCCTATATTGCAACGAGTATTAATTTCAAGGGCTCATTGTGAAGATTTAAATATGGTATACAATGGCCATTTAAAAAAATACAGTGTGTTATAGGAAATACCGTCCGGCCTTTAAGGGTGTACTTAGGTATCGTGTATACATTATTTTTATGCAGTCCTTATTTTTAAAGAAATACATTTTTATCCCTGCACGAAATTAACATAAAAAAATTATTAAATTATATAAATTATAAAAACTTACATGGCAAACAAAAGTTGAGATAGGTTAATTATTAGTAGGCATTACTACAAAATAAAAACGCCGCCATCTATGTTTTGTGCTGCGTTTACACGTTTCTATTCAAAGCGGTATTGAATGGGCAAGTAAACACACAAGTACGTACAACAAGGTGATGGGATCGTCAAGGTGCTTTATCATCTTGTGCTATGTACAAGTAAGCATGCGTGCTTGCATAACTTTTTTGTTTTTTCCCATCAAATATATGTTATTAGGCTAAATTATTGAAATTAATATTTTAATTGTAAAAATTTTGCATACTGTAATCAGTTGAATGTATAGGTGACTCAATAATTTTAAGACCAAAACATGTACCACATTTTAGCAAATAAATGATTTCATAGATTGATTAATTGATTAGAAATTCGCGTTTACGTTAACGCGATAGTAACAGTATCAAACAACCACTAGGCCCTCTGTGCGCCTAGTGAGAGTTTTCGATGTCTTCATACTGTTACTATCGCGTTGACGTAAACGCAAATTTATATGGAATTGAAACAGTAGTGCCAATAGACGGCGCTGTTCCAATTCCTCAGAAATTCGCGTTTACGTCAACGCGATAGTAACAGTATCAAACTGCCACTAGGCCCTCTGTACAACACCAAAGGCACTCACCGCCTCGCACGTGTCCATGTCCACGTGCCCGCAGCGCACGCGGTGCTGCAGCGCGCGCTCGTCCGCGTGCTCGGCGTGCTCGGCGTGCTCGGTAGCGTCAGTAGCGTCCGCGCCCGTGCCCGCCAGCGCACGCACGCGCAGCGCCGTGTACTGCTCGTAGAAGCGCGGCGACACTTCCGAATCTAGAATTTTCTGGAACAAAGTTACATACAGATTAAAAATAATAAGCAGATCATAGACAAGAATACGGAGACGGGCTATTAAAAAAATTATAACATCAAGAGTAAGAAGGCGCGATTGGGAAATTATTAAGGTGTGAGCAGGACGAGACTTAACCCCTTATTGCATGAATTATGAAGGAGATGGAAATAAAATATTTTTTTTATGAAAATACATTTTATGTACCTTAAACAATAATACGTCATAATTAGAATTGTTTTATATGTTATTTTAGAACTCGTCGAACAATATCTGTTCATAAATGGCTTCGTATGCATTTACTCCAAAATTAATTTAGGTTTAATGTTTGGTTGGTATTCAGATTTAGTCTGAAGAATGATCGTTATCACTTAAAATCACCAGGAATAAAGTACTTATGCTTAGATGATCCATAAAAGCAAGAAGAATTTATACGTATCTGTAAAGAAAATAAAGCTAGCTCTAATGCATACGAAGCCATATATGACCAATAAATATGCGTGCTCTAAAAACTAAAGAAAACGGAAAAAATTGAAGAAAGCCTATTTATTTCTTATTCATAATTATTAAAACAGCTCCTCTGAAAAATTTCAGATTTTTAACTAACCGCTTTAATGTATTTTTTTCAATTATAAAATTCATACGCCACTTAAACTTTTGTCCACGCAGTACAAATACTTCAATAAATTGACAACTAATTTTTGACGTAGATTAACAAAAATACATACCATTACAAAAAGAGTAAAAGGTAGATTAAAAAAATCTGATTTTAATATACGCTTCGTATGCGGTAAGGGGTTAAATGTTTAGTCCCCATTATCGTATGGGTTTTCTGTGTCTGCCTTCAATGTTATTGGAGACACTTTTTTTTTGTTTCGAGTTTTGCTTGAAAAAACTTGAAGTTTTGAGAGTTTTGCTCTATAACGATTAGAGACAATATTATTTAGTAGCGTACAGTGTGCCTAGTGGGAGTTTTCAACATTTTCATACTGTTACTATCGCGTTGACGTAAACGCAAATTTACATGGAATTAAAACTGTTGTGCAGTAGTGCGGACTATATGGCATGTTTTGTCTCGCACTGTATACGCTAGCACCGACTATAATATATAATATAGAATATATATGGTACTTGCCTCCACGGATCAGATGGAGCGTACGGAACACGACGGTGTCGTAGCCGCTCAAAATACAAAATACAAAACAAATATATTTTCGAGTTAATACGACACGAAATGTCGCATGAGTAATTTTCAATATTATTCAAGAAAAGTTTCTTCTTGATGAAAAAAAAATGCGTGCGTACTGTGTACACATGTCAGAAGTGAAACTTCTTTGGCGAACTAATTTATAAATGTTGTTTATATTTATACAAATCTAGAACTTCAGATTTCCGAGATTAGGAATTTAATTGTCATTAAAATATAAAAAGTGTTTAAATTTAAATTTAATTTTTTCAATTTATTTCTTTAATATTTACATTGCGCAATTTCTCTCTATCGTTCGATCTTTCTCACTATAGCTCTCTCCCACCTCTCCCTCCATAGCACTGTGCGTGACACGACGTTCGCTCTGTCTCACTTTTTCTCTCAATCTTTCTCACTTGCTCCCTACTCTCACTCCACGGCTAGATGCTTCATGCTACGTTCGCCCTTTCTCACTCTCTCTCAATCGGTCTCGATCGCTCTCTCTCTCTTTTTCAACACTTCCGTTGCATACCTCGTTACATCTGTAAAAATTTTACCCTCATGCGCCTAAAGAAGTTTCACTTCAAAAATGATGGAACTTTCGATGTCGCTGAGTGACGTCACAAAAGCTCGTCTTCATTGAGAACCAGCTGCAATGAATACCTGGAAAGCCTCAGGAGTGAGCGCTTCGCCCGCCGCGCCGTACAGCGCGAGGATGGTGGGCCGCGCGTCGCCCGCCACGCGCTCGCCGCCAGCGACTGCAGCGCCGCTGGAACAATACCAATGGGGATGATGACTAGGTTGAATATATTGATTTTTATGATACATTCAGGTAAATAAGGTCAATGTTAACTCATTTATACATAAAAAGCAAAGATTGTCTGGATATTTACAAAATAAATCTATACTAATATTATAAAGAGGTAAAGTTTGTAAGTTTGTAAGTTTGTCACATTTTTTAAATGAGGTAATCTTCGGAACTACTGGTCCGATTTTAAAAATTCTTTCACCAGTAGAATGCTACATTATCGGGGAGTGCTATAGGTTATATTTTATATTGGTATCATATATATTAGCCGAGTTATCACAGTTTTTGTCATACAGGTCGGACTGAAAATCCTCTTATACAGACTTATTCGCATGCGCTGCCTTAACTATTGTGTAAAATTGAAATTAATATATGGAGACTTTATGTATCTTTAAAAGTTCTACAAAAAAGTCCGCGACATCATATATCTATCTTCTATATATTAGCTGATATATAGAAGAAAAAAGGCCTTTTGTGTTTTAAAAATTATTAATTTTATATACTTAGGTTTACGTCATTATTTATACAACTAAACTTTAATCCTTATTAAAATAAATTATTTAATAATCACAAGGGTATTATGGAGATAAGATTTGCCCTTTACAGTATGTTAATTACTTAAATAGTTTCGGAGATAATACAAAATTTCTAAAAGACGCAGAAATTCCACTATATGACGCCCGGCGCTTTCATTTACGTAGTTCCCGTTCCCGTGTGAATATGGGGATCAAACATAGCCTTGGACACTCGCAAATAACGTAGCTTTCTATTGGTAAAACAATTTTCCAAATCGGTCCAGTAGATCCAGAGATTACCTCCTACAACCACACGAACTTTACCTCTTTATATTATTAGCATAGAAGTCTCTATTTCTCTTGGTCATACCACCACTCTCGAAGGACTGGACCGATTTTGCTAAGGGTAGGAGTAAGATAGAGAAGTTACAGGGTAGGTTAGGGTACGGGTAGGGAAGCGTAGGGGTAGTGTAGGGGTAGGGTAGGTTTAGGGCCGGGTTTAGGGTAGTGGTAGGGTCGGGGTAGAGGTAGGGTAGTGGTAGGGTAGAGGTACGGGTAGGATAGGGAAGTGGCAGGGTAGGGGTAGGATAGGCGTGAGATAGGGGTACGGGTGGGATAGGGGTAGGAAAGGGATAGGAAAGGGATACGGGGAGGGTACGGGTAGGATTGGGGTAGGGTATAGGTAAGGTAGGGGTAGGGTAGGGGTAGGGTCGGGGCAGTGGTAGGGTTGGGGTAGTGATAGGGTAGGGGTATGGTAGGGGTAGGGTAGGTTAGGTTAGGTTAGGGGGGTAGTAGTAAAATTGACATCGAATTTTACGCAGACGAAGTCGCGGGCGTCCGCTAGTAAGATTATAAAATTTCAAAATCTATTAAAAATCTTTTATCGTAATTAGATGAAAATGTGACATTTTTCAATATTTTTGAACTATAAACATAAACGTACAAATAACAAAGATCTAAATTTTGTTTGAACGCCCATACAAATCTAACGATCTACCGAACCACCGACGTCATTAATTCGTACCATTTTGTATGGGGTGTTTTTCAGGAATCCGGCAGCGCCGCAAACCCTTTAAATCCCTGTAGCTCCGAAAGTAATGATCGCAGATACCCTGTTACTTTTACAAAAACGCTTACCTATTAGCATACCCCTAGTTTATGTACAATTTAAAAAACTGTCATAATTCCTGGAAATAGTAGTCTGAAACGGATATGACGTCGCTCGATCTCGTGTTGGCTCGTGCGGACACTAGCTGGCGCGACTTGTTTCCGAAAAGAGTAGGGAGTTAGAGAGGGGTAGCAATCGGTTGGCGGGAACGACTTGCGATATAAGGTGCTCGTCACCTGCACCCACACGTACACCTATTTAGTCAGTCGATCTGAAAGAGTAATAAACTCCATTCGTGCGACGGAGCTGACACACACGTTTTTTTTTTAATTGTATTAATTTCATAGTTCAAAGTATAAATAAATGGTGGATGAAATGAAGGCAATTACCCGCCTCGCACTTGGGGTGGTCGAGGAGCTGCTCGTACAGCACGCTCAGCTCGCGCGAGGGCAGCTCGGCGCCGAAGTGCGTGCGCAGCCCGCGCACGCCGTCCAATATGGCCTTCCTCACTGTCACCTGCAACATCATTTACCATTCCGACCGAAAATTCCATTGTTAGTTAATTAGTTAATTAGCCGGGAGCCAAGTCCAGCAGGAGAAGGGGGAGTATTGGTTTACCGTAAAAGACGTCTATAACCCTACTGGAATCGGTTGCAAGTCCGAGATCCGCTAATGGCTGACTCCTTGCTATATGATAGTTAATCTTGGTTTACATCTGATAGTATCAGCGCTGTACTTGATCTATATTGTAGGTAAAGTGTAGAACTGTATTAGTAAGTTAAACACTAAGTTACTTTGTGTATCTGCCATCCTTGACACGTAAAGCTTAGAACCTACTCTGAGGCTGCGGCTTCTCCGTTATCGAAATTGAAACTTAGTCACTCTCCGTTATCAGAAGTGGAATTTAGTCGCATCTCCGTCGTATACAATATACATATAATGACAATTATATCACATAATGTGATAGTAAAAGGCTCGCTTGCGTTTCTATAAATAAAATATAATTTTTATTTCAAATAATAAATAAATAAATATACTTAAATATACTTAAACAATACACATCACTATCCAGCCCCAAAGTAAGCATACAGAGTAGCTTGTGTTATGGGTGCTAAGATAGTTGATATTATAATATTCATATACAATTATATACTACATATAAATACTTATATAATGTATAAATACACACAGACACTGGAAAACACCCATGCTCATCACACAAATATTTTCCAGTTGTGGGAATCGAACCCACGGCCGTGGATGCAGAAAGCAGGGTCACTGCCCACTGCGCCACGCGGCCGTCAAAGTACAAAGTACAGTATTAAGTTTACATTAAATAATTAAATTAAACTAAATCTTACCTATAAATAAAATGTAAAAACAACATTCAAAGCCATTATTTACATTAACTCTTATTACTTTATATTTTAACTAGCGGACGCCCGCGACTTCGTCTGCGTAAATTTCGATGTCAACTTTACTACTACCCCTACCCTACCCCTACCCCTACCCTACCACTACCCCAACCCTACCCTACCCAACCCCTACATCTACCCTACCCCTACCCCTACCCTACCTCAACCCTACCCCAACCCTACCCCTACCTTACCTACACCCTACCCTATCCTACCCCTACCCTCCCCGTACCTTATCCCTTTCCTACCCCTATCTCACGCCTATCCTACCCCTACCCTACCACTTCCCTATCCTACCCGTACCTCTACCCTACCACTACCCTACCTCTACCCCTACCCTACCACTACCCCAAACCCGGCTCTAAACCTACCCTACCCCTACGTTTCCCTACCCGTACCCTACCCTACCCTGTAACTTCTCAATCTTACTCCTGCCCTTAGCAAAATCGGTCCAGTCCTTCGAGAGTGGTGGTATGACCAAGAGAAATAAAGACTTCTATGCTAATAATATAAAGAGGTAAAGTTCGTGTGGTTGTAGGAGGTAATCTCTGGATCTACTGGACCGATTTGGAAAATTGTTTTACTAATAGAAAGCTACGTTATTTGCGAGTGTCATAGGCTATGTTTGATCCCCATATTCACACGGGAACGGGAACTATGTAAATAAAAGCGCCGGGCGTCATATAGCGGAATTTCTGCGTCTTTTAGAAATTTTGTATTATCTCCGAAACTATTTAAGTAATTAACATACTGTAAAGGGCAAATCTTATCTCCATAATACCCTTGTGATTATTAAATAATTTATTTTAATAAGGATTAAAGTTTAGTTGTATAAATAATGACGTAAACCTAAGTATATAAAATTAATAATTTTTAAAACACAAAAGGCCTTTTTTCTTCTATATATCAGCTAATATATAGAAGATAGATATATGGTGTCGCGGACTTTTTTGTAGAACTTTTAAAGATACATAAAGTCTCCATATATTAATTTCAATTTTACACAATAGTTAAGGCAGCGCATGCGAATAAGTCTGTATAAGAGGATTTTCAGTCCGACCTGTATGACAAAAACTGTGATAACTCGGCTAATATATATGATACCAATATAAAATACCTACCTATAGCACTCCCCGATAATGTAGCATTCTACTGGTGAAAGAATTTTTAAAATCGGACCAGTAGTTCCGAAGATTACCCCATTTAAAAAATGTGACAAACTTACAAACTTTACCTCTTTATAATATTAGTATAGACTACGTATGTATATCTTTTACAAAATTAAGTTAACACAAAACACTATAATTACACTTACTAAGTTTTAATTAATTTATATACACAACAATCGAAATAATACCATAAAACGAAATAATAACTAATTACACGAAATACGTATGACGAAAGTCGAAAGTCGAAACGAAACGAATAAAATAAAATTACAAATTATTTATTTGAATTTAAAGTTTAAACCTGATTACCTGAACCTAAACAAAGAAAGTACGACGTATCTAAACTATAAATTAAAACTTAAAGTATGTCTCTAATCTCTATTTCTAAATCTAAAAAGCAAATACGTAAATAGTTAAATAGACAGAGTCAGTGTCAGACAAACAGTACCTAGCTAACTTTAACAGTTTAACTACCTACGTGGTACGTGCCTAGAAGTAGAACATAATCATTAACAATTAACATCGACTTGCCAAAATCTAAGTAAATTTTTCACCACCAACATCAATGTATGAACAATCAATTTCGATCATCATGTAGTCGGCATAAATCTCCCTAGCGCCGTACAAAAATATGGTGTTTTTGCTCAACGCCATCTAATGGTAAATGGATAAAACGCCTACATAGAGTTTAGTAACCAAAAATGCTGATCCCTATAAAATACGTAGAAACCTATAGAGGAAGGTTCAACTTAATTTGGCGGTTGGCGCTTAAACATAAGCGGCATTCCGCCTTTTAGAAATTTTGTATTATCTCCGAAACTATTTAACTAATTAACATACTATAAAGGGCAAATCTTATCTCCATAACATCCTTGTGATTATTAAATAATTTATTTTGATAAGGATTTAAGTTAAGTAGCATAAATAATGACGCAAACCTAAGTATATAAAATTAATAATTTTTAAAACACAAAAGGTACTATATCTGCTAATGTATAGAAGATAGGTATATGGTGTCGCGGACTTTTTTGTAGAACTTTCAAAGATACATAAAGCCTCCATACATTAATTTCAATTTTACACAATGGTTAAGGCAGCGCATGCGAATAAGTCTGCCTAAGAGGATTTTCGGTCCGACCTGTATGACAAAAACTGTGATAACTCAGCTAATATATATGATACCAATATAAAATATAGCCTATAGCACTCCCCGATAATGTAGCATTCTACTGGTGAAAGAATTTTTAAAATCGGACCAGTAGTTCCGAAGATTACCCCATTTAAAAAATGTGACAAACTTACAAACTTACAAACTTTACCTCTTTATAATATTAGTATAGACAACATCAATGTATGAACAATCAATTTCGATCATCATGTAGTCGGCATAAATCTCCCTAGCGCCGTACAAAAATATGGTGTTTTTGCTCAACGCCATCTATTGGTAAATGGATAAAACGCCTACATAGAGTTTAGTAACCAAAAATGCTGATCCCTATAAAATACGTAGAAACCTATAGAGGAAGGTTCAACTTAATTTGGCGGTTGGCGCTTAAACATAAGCGGCATTCCGCCTTTTAGAAATTTTGTATTATCTCCGAAACTATTTAACTAATTAACATACTATAAAGGGCAAATCTTATCTCCATAACATCCTTGTGATTATTAAATAATTTATTTTGATAAGGATTTAAGTTAAGTAGCATAAATAATGACGCAAACCTAAGTATATAAAATTAATAATTTTTAAAACACAAAAGGTACTATATCTGCTAATGTATAGAAGATAGGTATATGGTGTCGCGGACTTTTTTGTAGAACTTTCAAAGATACATAAAGCCTCCATACATTAATTTCAATTTTACACAATGGTTAAGGCAGCGCATGCGAATAAGTCTGCCTAAGAGGATTTTCGGTCCGACCTGTATGACAAAAACTGTGATAACTCAGCTAATATATATGATACCAATATAAAATATAGCCTATAGCACTCCCCGATAACGTAGCATTCTACTGGTGAAAGAATTTTTAAAATCGGACCAGTAGTTCCGAAGATTACCCCATTTAAAAAATGTGACAAACTTACAAACTTACAAACTTTACCTCTTTATAATATTAGTATAGATATAGATATAGATAAAAATTTCAATAATATGTCAAGTCGATAATATGTCGAATATTTTAAATGTGACAATGTCATGAAAAAAAGTAAAATACCAAGAAGAAATAATACTAAAGAGGTTTTCTTTTTACATACATATAGACTAGTTGATGCCACGCGGCTTCACCTGCGTAGTTCTCGTTCCCGTAGGAATTTTTCAAATCGGTTTAGTAGTTTAAGATCCTATTCAATGCTACCAAACAAATAAATAAAATAAATATATAACGTTTTATGACACTAACAGGGGTAACTTGTTTTAGGAGGATGAAATACACATTCCTTTTGGTTTCTACACAACCACGTTCCGGAATGGTACACTATGAATGGAAAACTAGCCACGGCCGAAGCCTCCCACCAGCCATATCTGGGCCAATTAAGAAAACCTTTATCGGCTCAGCCAGGGATCAAATCCAGGACCTCCGTCTAGTAAATTCACCACGGAGGCCGTCAAAACTAGCAAGCACTAGGCTAACTAATACATCCAGCAGGCATGTAGGCAGAGTCAATAGCTCACCGAGTATTTATTGGAGTCCAGCAGGTTGAGGAACACCCTCCATATCCTCGTGACTTCATCCTCAACAGCGCTGGGGTGGTGCTCGCATATCGTACCTGGAAAAAACAGCCACTTCGCATCATCATACAGAAAATAAAAGAATCTATCATACAGATAAGAAATTAAATATCACATCTTCAAAAGGTGAAGGAAATAGTCAGGAATTCAAACCGAAGAATTTACTTAATTCTCTTTGTGTGAAGTCTGCCAAACTGCATTGGGCCAGCATAGTGGACTATTAGCCTAACCCCTCTCATTCTGAGAGGAGACTCGTGCTCAACAGAACTAAAACACATGCAAAGATACTTAGAGCATAGCTTCTCCACCTCCTGCTGTCAATTGTGTACATACTTCTACTTTCTTGTCTTTTAGGTAGGTCGACTATATAGCGGTATAGTTTACTTTCTTGTCAATTGTGTACATACTTCAATATTTCATCTTTTTTCCCCTTTTTATGAATTAATATTATTGTTGACTGAGTCCACTGATGAAGTAAATACTCTGTGCGCAATATCTCATTGAATAGATCAAACTGTTCATTGTAACTTCTGATGTTCCTAATAACAGTTCATACGATATGCCATCTTCTCGGACGTATACTAAGCGTTAAAGATGTGAAATGCTTCTCCAGCTTCCATTTCCGCACCACCTACAATATGGGGAGTAGTGCAGCAGACGCAGCTGCCACAGACACCCTGTATACATACTCGTTACCTATCAGAGTAGCCAATGGCGCCTTGCACGTGGTGGTCTCCTCCAGTGCGGCGACGTGCCGCCGCAGGCCGCGCGCGCCAGCCGCCGAGTGCCGCGCCACCGCCGCCAGGCAGCCCAACGCTGCTTGCTGCGCCAGCGGGCAGTAGTGCAGCAGGCACAGCTGCCACAGACACCCTGTATACATACTCGTTACCTATCAGAGTAGCCAATGGCGCCTTGCACGTGGTGGTCTCCTCCAGTGCGGCGACGTGCCGCCGCAGGCCGCGCGCGCCAGCCGCCGAGTGCCGCGCCACCGCCGCCAGGCAGCCCAACGCTGCTTGCTGCGCCAGCGGGCAGTAGTGCAGCAGGCACAGCTGCCACAGACACCCTGTATACATACTCGTTACCTATCAGAGTAGCCAATGGCGCCTTGCACGTGGTGGTCTCCTCCAGTGCGGCGACGTGCCGCCGCAGGCCGCGCGCGCCAGCCGCCGAGTGCCGCGCCACCGCCGCCAGGCAGCCCAACGCTGCTTGCTGCGCCAGCGGGCAGTAGTGCAGCAGGCACAGCTGCCACAGACACCCTGTATACATACTCGTTACCTATCAGAGTAGCCAATGGCGCCTTGCACGTGGTGGTCTCCTCCAGTGCGGCGACGTGCCGCCGCAGGCCGCGCGCGCCAGCCGCCGAGTGCCGCGCCACCGCCGCCAGGCAGCCCAACGCTGCTTGCTGCGCCAGCGGGGGGTAGTGCAACAGACGCAGCTGCCACAGACCAATGCAAGAGTTAACACAGACAAATAGTCATTGTAAACTTATTTTAGAATTTAAACTATAATGAGTGTTATTCATATTAATTGATTATGAAACACGGCTAAAACTCACGTGATATTACGTCGAAAAATGGCCGACAAGTTTCGAACCCATATGGGGCCTGTAAGGTCCCTTGTCCTTACCATAATAGCAGTAAGTCACAGTCTCACCACTACACTATAATGGCCAGCTGCACACGTCCGCCTCCTCTCGATGCCAGCGATAGACTGGCCGCTCTCGCCCCCTACCGGTGTATACATACACGAACACTACAGGGCCCTTAGTCATGAGCTGGTTCTTGCATCGCGGCACGATCCAAACATACTAGTCGGGCATACTCCGACCTAATATCATGTGAGTTTTAGCCGTGTTTCATAATCAATTAATGTTGTAAACTTATTTTACAACTCAAAACAGGGCTGAGCTACCCTACTGATAGGAGGGAAATGAAGCATAGACACACCAAAGGAACTTGAAAAAAAAACCCTTAGCACTACATAACCAGCAATCTTAATACCTCTCTGGTGCAGTTGGTAAGCAGCAAGCACTAAACATTTTTTTTTCATTCTTTACTATTTAGCCCTTGATTACAATCTCCCTGATGGTAAGTGATCATACAATTTAAGATGAAAGTGGGCTAATTTGTTAGGAGGAGGATGAAAATCCACACCCCTTTCGGTTTCTACACTACTTCGTACCGGAACGCTAAATCGCTTGGCGGTACGTCTTTGTCAGTAGGGTGGTAACTAGCCACAGCTGAAGCCTCTCACCAGCCAGACCTGGACAAATTAAGAAAACTTCAATTGGCCCAACCGGGGATTGAACCCAGGACCTCCATCTTCTTCTTCTTCTTCTTCTTCTTTCTTCTGGGCCGTTTCCGCACTTAGCCAAGTGTTTGGCCGTTGTGCGTGGGTCCCTTGGTGTAGGTTCCCGCTGGATTTATTCCATCCAGCCGAGCTCGCTCCAGAAGCTTAGCAGGCCGCCCAGGTCGCCGATAGCCTCATGGAGTGTCGCTGAGGAGCCAATGTAGGTTGCTCGTTGTTCCGTTACGCCTCTGCAACTGAGCATAACGTGTAGCGGTGTCTCGTCCTCCTCCATGCAGGCTCTGCACAGAGGACTGTCGGTCAAACCTAGAATTGAAAGGTGTTTGTTTAGCGGGCAGTGACCTGTTATTAGGCCAACTACTGTTCTCAGCTTGTCTCGTGTGAGGTTCATAAGTTTCTTTGTTATCCTTGGGTCGAGGCCTGGGAGTGCCTCTTTTGTATGTCTACATGTGGTTATGCTGTCCCATAGTTCGGCGTGGGTTCTGATGGTTTGTTTGTGCAACCATGTTTTGTATTCACTGAATGGTATGGGTACTATTGGTTCGGGCCCTACTACCTTCAGTGTCGTGGCGCGACGCGCCAGTTCATCAGCCGCTTCATTACCTAAGATTCCGCTGTGTCCCTTTATCCATCTTAATGTAACTAAGTTATTTGTTGCAAGTTTTGTTAGGGCCTTGTGACAGTCTAGCAGTAGTTTTGACGTAGTCGAGTGTTTTGCCAGTGCTTTTAGTACTGCTTGACTGTCGCTAAGTATATTAATGTTAAAATTTGTTACCTGTCTGTTGGTCACGGCAACAGCCGCAGTTGTGATGCCGACGCATTCTGCCTGGAAGACTGAGTTGTGCTTACCAAGCGCTTGTGCGATCCGTATGTTGAGGTCTTGGCAGTAGACTCCTGCTCCAGTACCTGTGTCAGTCTTCGACCCATCCGTGTACACATCTAGGGCGTCAGGGTTTGTGTAGTAGTCACCGGCCTCCTCAGTGTTGATTTTGTAGGGTTTGTCCATCACAAATTGTTTCTGTGTTTTATCGCATATCCACTCCATACTTGGAGTCACTTGTATTCCCTCTTTTAAGATGTTAGTGTGGGCTGTGTTTGTTTGTTTCCACAACCCGCATGTTTTTAGTCTAAGGGCTGTAAGCGTTGCTTCCTCTTTTATGTGGAGGTGTAATGGTGGGATTCCTAGTATTACTTCCATTGCAGCTGTAGGTGTTGTGCACATACTGCCCGTTATGGATAGCAGTGCTTGTCTTTGGAATTTTTGAAGTTCTTGTTGTGTTGTTGTTTGGAGCACTTTTGGCCACCAGACTATAGAAGCATATGTCACTGAGCTTCTTACGACTGTAAGGTATAGCCACTTCATTATGTGCGGTTTTAGTCCCCATGTTTTGCCTATCATGCGTTTGCACTGACATAGGATGATTGTAGATTTTTGAATTTTCGTTTCAATATGTTTTTTCCAGTTTAACTGTTGATCTAGTGTTACCCCTAAGTATTTTACTTCTGTGGTTAGCTTTAGGGTTACTTTGAATAAAGTCGGTGTTTTTGGAATGTTTGGTTTTCTTTTGTGTGTGAACAGAATGAGTTCTGTTTTTCTGGGGTTAACAGATAGTTCGTTGAGTGTACACCATTTCTCTATCTGCTTGAGTGCATCTTGCATTATTCCACTAAGGGTGTTTTCATGTTTTCCTCCTATAAGTATTGTTAGGTCGTCGGCGTACCCTATTGTTAGGAAGCCTTTGTTGTTCAGTTTGCTGATTAGTTCATTTACCACCAAGTTCCATAGTAGTGGTGAGAGTACACCTCCTTGAGGGCATCCTCTGGCAGCGATGGCTTGGATTTTTCCATTTATGTTTATTTGTATCGCCCTGAGTGATAAGAGGGCGTTTATCCATTTTCTTATTGTTGAAGGTACATTATGTCGTTCAAGGGATTTTTCTATGCTTTTGAACGTGGTTTTATCGAAGGCCCCTTCTATGTCTATAAAGGCTCCTAGTGTTGATAATTTATTTTCCATGTTGTGTTCTATTTTGTTGACCACTGAGTGTAGGGCTGTTTCTGTGGATTTGCTGGTACTGTAAGCATGTTGGTTCGGGTGTAGAGGGGTATTACTCAGTACCCCATCCCGTAGGAACCTGTCTACTAACCTTTCCAGGGTTTTTAGTAAGAAGGATGTTAGGCTGATTGGTCTGAAAGCTTTCGGATCAGTGTAATCTGATTTACCTGGTTTTGGTAGGAGGATTACTTTCACATCTCTCCATAGTTTTGGTATATATCTGTAGGCTATGCAGGCTTTGTATATTTCTGCTAGCCATGGTGTTAGCCATTCCAACCCCCATTGTAAGAGGGCCGGGAAGATGTCATCCGTGCCTGGTGATTTAAAGGGATGGAACGTGTCTATTGCCCACTGTTTTCTGTTATGTGTAACTACCTTGTTGGCGAGTTCCCTGTCTGATTCTACTGGATTGTAGGTTTCATTTTCGTTTGTCCAGTCTGCAGAGTCTAGGATTTTGCATCCTGGAAAATGTGTTTCTAGAAGAGTCTCACTTACTTCTTTGTCGTTTTTTGTGTAGCTACCATCGGCTTTCTTTAGGGAGCCCAGTGTGAGGGCATTGTCTTTTGCAAGGATTTTCCTTACCCTGTTAGCTTTCTCATTTGATTCTATGTTTGAGCAGAACCGGCGCCACATTTTTGTGTCCTTCTGCCTTATTGTTTTGTTGTAACTGTACTGGTGATATTTGAAAGTATCCCAGTCTTCATCCTTTCTGGTGTTCTTAGCTTTGTTAAACAGTCGTCTAAGGTTATGTCGTTTCCTTTCTAGGTCCGGGCTCCACCATGCGTGAAGCGGTTTTTGTTTTGTTATGCAGGTCCTTAGGGGACAGGCTTTTATGTAGCATGACTTGATGAGATTAGTTATGCTTGTCACATTGTTGTCTATTTGATTTGTTGTCTCAATTTTAGTATTTCGGAGTTCGCTCTCATTCTCATAGTTGCTATGGAGTATTGTTTTATATAGTTTCCTGTTTGTTTTCCTTGGATTTCTCTGTGGTGTGTCCTGTGCCGTGATCAGGTTCAATTCGAAGTGGATGCGTTGATGATCACATAAAGTGAGATCATCAGATACATGCCAGTTTCTTATTTGCTCCATTACACCGTTAGACGCCAGAGTTATGTCTACTATTGTTTGGGAACGGCTCGTGATAAACGTTGGTTTCGAGCCTTTATTTAAAACTACAAGATTAGTTGTTAATAGATATGTTATAAGTTGCTCACCTCTTTTGTTGTTTTCGTTGCATCCCCATAGGGTGTGATGTGCGTTACTGTCCACTCCGATTATGAGGTCAGTGTTTTCGTCCTCACAGTATTTTATAAGGTCCATCATCTCTTTCGGTGGTATTTGTTCTTCAATGGGTAGATATAACGATGCCAAGACTAGTGGTCTTGTCCTAGCACCGGTTTGTTGTCCTATGCCACTTTGTATTCTTATTGTTGTTATGTCTCTGAAACAGAATTGTGTTAGCATTGTCGCTGTGATGCAGCGAGGTATGTAAATACAAGTTCTCGGTGGAGTTTGTTTACTGTCATACAGAAACTTACCGTTGCAGTTGCCAAAACCACATATGCGGTTTCCTCTTACCCACGGCTCCTGGATCAGTACTATGGTTTCGGCCCCTTCCTCCAGTTGTTTGCGTAGGGTAGCCGTTGCGAGGATCTTGTGCTGGAGCTTGGCCTGTATTATGTTGACATTACTAAAGGCGGGTGGAGAGTCTTAGTCTTATGCGTCCCGGGGGACACATTTCTCTAGTAATGTGTATAGCGGAGCTGAGTCCGCCATGTCGTCATCCGTATCAGTCACGTCAGTGTTAGATGCCCTTTCCCATAGCATCCCCTCTAAAGTGGGTGTGATGCTTGGTCCGGGGCGCGTCTCTTCCCATTGCACCTTACTTGTTGAGGGTGGGATGCCTGGTTCAGGACGCGTCCCTTCCCATTTCATCCCACTTGTTGAGGGTGCAGTACTTGGTCCGGGGCGTGTCTCATTTGTCATTTGTTCGTCCTGTACAGAGTCTTGTGTTTTCATGTCAGCTGTCGTTACGGTTGTTGTCGCAGTTGCGTCTACGTCTGTTGTCTCAGGGTTTGCCTGTTTTTCGGAGGTAGCTTGACTGGGCGGTACATCGCTAAGTTCCTCGCCTACGTAGAACTTAAGATATATCGTCCCAGTCGAGTAAGCTATTCTCCTGTCGTTGTCCAGTATGGTCTTTATCCTCTCCTGGGGTATTCCTAATAT
Source organism: Bicyclus anynana (assembly GCF_947172395.1). Lineage (NCBI taxonomy): Eukaryota > Metazoa > Arthropoda > Insecta > Lepidoptera > Nymphalidae > Bicyclus > Bicyclus anynana. Next base: position 64,390 of record NW_026441289.1, read on the forward strand.
TAGGAACACTCCTGGAGGTTTCCCTGTTGATCTCTTAAAGTTGTGAAGAGTCCAGCTGCCGACATCATATTTTGGGTTTTGCCGTTGGAGGATCCTATGTAACACACCAATCTCTCCACGGTAGCTGGGTACATAGAGCGCCCCTTTCACCCTTTTTGTGATGTCGCGCTGGTTTATTATATTAAGTCTGAAGCCCTCTCTTGGTGATTTCAGTCTTGGTAAGACCGCATTCAACCATTCGAGGGCTTGGTCGTCTTCGCACCACATTTTCAGGACGCCTTCACTAAGGAATGCTTTTCCTGAGAATGTGGGCGCATGTGTCAAAGGTACACCAGGAATTGGGTCCCTGAGGCAAGCCTCGAACACCTCCTCCTGTATTTGTTCTTGCAGTGCTGTCGCCTCTGTTTGTGTCATGTCCGTTCTAGGGTCAAGGGTGACTGCCACGTTAAGGTGTTGCTGAGTCGCGCCTGCATATGTCGATCTTATATGTCCGGTAGTTTTGGACCGTTTAGATTGTCCCCTAGGTGAGATTGAGTCATCGAGCCTGCCCCGTTTAAGACTGGGCTGACTCGTTGACTGGTAGGGGTTTCCGCCCTTCCCGTCGGCCTCACCACCGCTCCGCCCTCTCCAGTGTTTGTTGCACCGGGGTGCGACGGGGTGTGGTCGACGTTGGGCAGGGTTGTTCTCGCTTAAAGCGTCCGATGTTGTTTTAGCAGGCTCCGCCGGAAGGTTTTCGCCGGTGATTGGCTGGTTTACTACCGCGCTACGGCTGGTGCCAGGGCGTGGGACGACAGTCTCCGCGGGGGGCAGCTGCTGTTGTGCAGGATGCCTGTTACCGCTTTGTCCGTGCAAGCCCGGGTTTCGCCTGTCGCTGACGTAAGTCTTCCAATCTCCGACGTCTGCCCGCTTGGGCGTATGCCTGATGGGGGATTTGTCAGTGCGTCTGTCCTGTTCTTTTTCCTTTTAGGCTTTTTCCGCTTGTGCCTGGACTGAACGGTGGCCCAAGCGGACTTTACTGTGGGTGGAGGGATGGCCATCGCTACTGACGTCATATTAAAATCTGAGTCCTGTCTAGCTGGGGTCGGGCGTGTTTGAGTATCGGTCGTTATTAGGGTAGTTGGGTCATGGGTGGGTTCGTTTTTAGTTGATGCGTCGGTCCTATTTTCGTTGCCAGGTCGTTGGGTGCGCGATGCGCAAGGCGGGTTCTCGCCCCCCCCAGAATACGCAGGGCGGACTGTAGCCGCACCGCCGTCCGGTAATCCAGTGATCGGCGGTGCCGCTACAGCGGAGGATTGTCCGTTTCCGGTACCCCCCTGGGGTAGTAATTTTCTATTTGAATCCGTCTTCATATTTGTCCGAAGTATGTGTGGTTTGTGGAGTATCTGACTGTATGGTGTGGTGTGTATTGTGCTTGTGCTGATGGGGACGTGATAAAGGGAAGGAAGGGGTTACGTGAGGGTATTTTGGTTTTTTTGGATCATGGGATTGGGTTTTAGGAATCCTGCCAGAGTTGGGTGTGACCTCTGGCCTGACCGTTCCGGATCAGTCTTTTAGAGGTGATTTAGACCTCACGGCCACTGGTTACCGCTTCCTGGGTGTGAGAAAAGCCATTGTTTGTCAGGATATTAACCGCCGCCCGAGGTTCGGCGTTGACCTTTTACAGCAGGTATAGTCTCTCCTGCTAACCCTCCTCCTTTTGCATCCGGACTTGGGACCGGCATAGGTGGAGTTAGGACCTCCATCTTGTAAGTCCACCGCACATACCACTGTGCCACTGAGGCTGTAAACTACCTCATAGTATTTCATAAATAATCCATCTTTAAGTCTGAGGTACCTCCACAATATCCTCATAGTACTTCTCACTGAGCCGGTGTTTGGTGACGGTAGAAGCTAGCAGCTTCAGTGCTTCTCGCACAGTGGCGGCCCAGTCGTTGTCTGCACATCTGGCGGCCACTACACACAACAGCTGCACGGGATCATTCAGTAGAGATGACACCACTCTTTCTGAAAACCAAACAAAGAGAATTATAAAAATTCCACAAGTTTCCATCTTAGATTGCATCATCAGATACCACCGAGTGAGATGGTTAAGAGCTAGCTTGTAAAGAATAAAAAATTGTATACTATACCAAAATTTGTTTACTTTACACACAGTGGGTACACTTTACAATCCCAAAGCAATGTACAGAACTAGTGGACACCTAGTTCAACTTTTGTTTTTTTTTGTTCTCTACAAGTTAGCTTTTGACTACAATCTCACCTGATGGTAAGTGATAATGCAATCGAAGATGGAAGTGGTTCCAAAGAATGTTGAGGTTCTGGAACACAGAGCAAAAAGTGCAGAGTTGGGACCATTGGGTGGACAGATGACATGAAATAGGTGACTACAGAGAGCCCCCTAGATGCAGGCGACTCAAAACCATGATATTTAGCAAAAGTCTAGCATAATGGTGATGATGTATAGCATTCATTTTGATCTATTTTAAGGTTTGATCAGGTAAGTTTTTGACGGCCTCCGTGGTGCAGTGGTATGCGAGGTGGATTTACAAGACGAAGGTCCTGGGTTCGACTCCCAGCTGACCCGATTAAGGTTTTCTTAATCGGTACAGGTCTGGCGGGTGGGGGGCTTTGGACGTGGCTAGTTACCACCCTACCGACTAAGACGTACCGCCAAGCGATTTAGCGTTCCGGTACGATGTCGTGTAGAAGCCGAAAGGGGTGTGGACTTTCATTCTCCTCGTATAAGTTACCCCGCTTCCATCTTAGATTGCATCGTCACTTACCATCACATCAGGTGAGATTGTAATCAAGGGCTAACTTGTAAAGAATAAAAAAATTAAAAAAAAAAGTCAAAAACTCAAGTTGATACAATGATAAACATCAAAATGTAAACAGCAATTCAAAGGAAGAAATAAGTATGATTTGAGTACGATGGTAATTTAAACATGGGGTCTATATCAGATAACAGTTTACCGGGCTCGAAAGGCGCTAAATCCTCTGCAAGTACAATTTCCGCGCTTTTTAACACTTGAGCGAAAAGTTTCGTATCACTTGCTCTATCATTTTGCAACTTTTTAATACTGCCTCCCATTCTTCCATTATGCTCGCAAGTTAATACCTAACCACAATCACAGATCACTATAGACTAGAAAACCACAATTAAATAGATCAATACATAAATCCCTTTATGCCTACAAAATCAAAAATTTAGTGACACTGACAACAAAACGTAATTTAAAACTATAAGTCAGATCGGGTAGGTATTTTAAACAATGTAAATAAACAAAAACATATGACTCAGGGGTGCTCAACATTTTACTACAGCATTATTTACGAATATTGTCATGAAATAAAACTTCCTTTGATAAACAAATATTTTTTTTATTCTATATTCCTATATCCTGTTATTTATCTAACAGATAATGTTTCACTTATATTCAGGGTTCCGTAGTCAATAAAGAACCCTTATAGTTTTGTTTTTTATTATGTATAAGCAAGCATAAGGTATCCTCGACATATTTAAACACATTAATCAAAACGGTTTTCTCGGAGGACGATAAGGGTGATTGCTTCGTACGTTTCTTTTTTGGTGACGGAAACGATAGCAATGCGGAATAACTGCTCCGGCTAGTACCAGGCTCCGCTTCACTCATTTTCGTACTAAACTAAATAAAATTAATAAATTAATTAATTAAACAAATAAAAAACCCGACTGCCTATATGATACAAAAACTGAAAAGAAAAAAAACAAGCTCAGTCCAGAAGTGTAGAAAAAAATTAGAAAACAGTCGGGACCTATTATATTGAATATAATGATTTACGTCTACATTTTTTAATAGGTCTCGACTTTAGTTTAATCAGTTTTTGTATCATTTATGCAGTCGGGTTATTCGTTTATTTAATTATTTTACTTCATAATTTTTAGTTAGATAGATGGTGAATTTCGGATTTATTTGTTACGTTTGTTACAAAGTACGATAGTGTATACCTACGTCCAACCGAGGATAAGTAAATATTCAAAAAAATCTACGGAACCCTCGGTGGGCGAATCCGACTCGCACATGTCCATTTTTATAATCAATATATTTAATTTAATCTATTTAAGGTATTTTATAACTACACTTCATAAACCTTATAGTCGTCCGCCTCGCGTATTATGTATATACAATTAATAAATAACGTTTTTCTAATTGTAGTTTTTTGTTGGCCATTTTAAACCATTTTGAAATTCTCACAAAAAGCCCTTGAATTTGATTCCCTTGTTGCAATATTTAAAAAAAAATCACCTCGATTCTATAGCATCTCACAGTCGTCTTGTTGGTTTTTTTTTTAATTTCACCTATCTAAGAACACTTGGGTTATTAAAACAAATCTAAGGATATCTGAATTACGTAAATCCGTTCAACGGTTTCAAAGATATGAGGTAATAAATAATACATACAAGATACGCGCGAAAAACAAACAACAAATAAACAATAATTAACAACAACAACGAAACGAGAACAAAACGAAATAATAAAAATTACAAAGGAAGAAAATACGCACAACAGTCTGGATTTAGTTAACGAATTATTAACGAATACTGTGAGGTAGGAGTATTAGTCACAGACAACAAATAAAGTAGTGTTTTGTGCTGTGAAGTGTGTGTGTGTGAAATGTCAAATCTTCTTTCACTAAATAAAACAAAAACAAAAAAAATAATCATAGTATAGGGTATTTCTGCAATAAATGAAAGGTAAAATTCACATTAAAATAAAAGAAAACATCTTCTTTTGATATGAAAATACGACATTTATAAAAATTATTAAAGTTATTATTTAATTTTATATATGCACATTTAATACCCATAAATCTTAATATCTATGTTTTTGAAAATGGTTTGTGACTCATGTCTGCTTGGGGTATTTAAGGTTCTTTTTATGTCGTTTATCGTTTTTGGGCAAATTTTGCCCAACATTGTGCAAACTCTATATAATAATTAACATAGACGAATTAGACATGGAAATGAAATCGCACGCAAATGCAGAAACAAAATTGCCTGTCGTTTTTTGAAGGAGACGAGGTAAACTCACTCATCGAAAATATTTAACAAGAATAAATAGTAAAATATTTAACAAGAATAATATAATCTGTACACAGAACGTTAAATTAATGGATCGATGTTTTGCTGTTCGTGCGTTCGTTAGAAGAATAGAATCGATTTTTCTTTTAGATATTGTTTTTATTACAAATTTATTATAAATTATAATTATGTTTTTGACGACCTCCGTGGCGCACTGGTACGCGCGGTGGATTTACAAGACGGAGGACCTAGGTTCGATCCCCGGCTGGGCCGATTGAGAATTTCTTAATTGGGCCAGGTCTGGCTGGTTACCACCCTACCTACAAAACGTACCGCTAAGCGATTTAGCGTTCCGGTATGATGTCGTGTAGAAATCATACCGTCCATCTTAGATTGCATTATCACTTATCATCAGGTGAGACTGAAATCAAGGGCTAACATGTAAAGAATAACAAAAATAAAATAGAAATATTTTCATATTGAACGTCACGTCATCTTTTACTGAATTAGAAGTTGTTGGCCGTTTTTCATGCCATTGAACTACTTACTACACAAACCGGAATATTTAGGGAGTTTTTTAGACGACGAAAACGATTACAACAATGAAACATCGATACAATCGAACAATCTAACGCGTTTGTTAGTTTTTATACACGCGTTAGCCGATTTTACAAACACTTCTAAATGCCCCGCTCTATATAGATAGACCGTTGATTCTTAGACAGAGAGGTAACGTCTTGCGAGGCAGGTCCTTTTATTATTGGTCCGAGATAATTAATTTATTGTTTGTGAATCCGGGCTCAAAAGGGCTTGAACCCTGAGCCATAAAGCTTATTATTAAAAATACAATGTATGTGAATCGAAACGAAAAGTGTCGCCCTTGAAAAGAACCTTTTTGAGAAGTGATATTGTTGTGTAAAAAGCCTAAACTTGTGGACTTGTACGTATAAAATAGGTGCAGACTGTGCGCTGTCACGCTAACTGGTAGTGGTTCCATTAAACTATACTTTTGGCGCGAAATTACAAACTATCTAAGCTTTTGGCGCGAAATTACGAAATATCTAAGCTTTTGGCGCGAAATTACGAACCACAAAATTTGATTTTTTTTCTCATACGGCTGCTTTTCAATCGCAAAATAATTTTAACAGAGTTTATTTCTCAGTCAAAATCATATTGCAATTGAAAAGCAGCCCAGTAACAAAGCTGCATCATTTTTTTGATGCAGCTTTATACACAGCATTATTGATACTAAACATGCAAGATTTTAACTAAGTTAAATCATTTAACTGAAGATATTAGATGAATGACAAAAGGCAAACAAAATTATTTTTTTAAGTGTTTTATTACCAGAGATGTACAAAATGGTTTTCAAAAAGCATTTAAATACAAAATGCAAAATACTTTTGAGATTTAGTATTTCAAATGCAAAATACCAAATAGGTTTGCGTTTGGTATTTTAAATGCTAAATGCAAAATAGGTATTTTCAAAATACTTTTTCAAAATAAAATACCTTTTGACCAAATCAGAGATAATTTGTGAGTGTGAGTATATCATGAGAAATAGAGACACAATGCCGAGCCGAACAAAAACGTTCGTCATAATGTTCGTCGTTTTCGTGTGACATTGTCACTCGTCTAGACTAAAGGCGCGCACTTTGACCAACGAAGAAAAAAATAAAAAACTAGCCAAGCGCGTGTCGGGCCACGCGCAGAGTAGAGTTCCGTAGATTAAATGAGCAGTTTAATTCCTTATGTAATGCACAAAAATACCGATAACGGTGCCCCACACCATGTGATAGAAGATAAAAAATTCATCCTCACTTTGCATGTAGGAAAGAACCCCAAAAACAACATTTTTTTTGAATTTTCTTTTTTCTACTTTATAGTAATTAATATAACCAAACAGCTTTCTAGTTTTAACAGACTGTGAGATATCTTATTTTATTTACAGCTTTACCTTTTTAATTAACTCATAATTAATTTTTAATTAATAATTTTAACCTAAAAAAAATTATTATTCAAGATTTTTTTATATGACTTTGTTTACATTTTAATATACACACTCGTGCTAATTTACAGATTTCTAGTAATTATAGTCACTGCGCTAAGATGCGGACGGACGGACGGACGGACAGACAGACGGACATAGCGAAACTATAAGGGTTCCTTGTGGACTCCGTAGTCCACAAGGAACCCTCAAAAGAACGCACATGGCTAGCAGGCGCCTCTATTGGTCAAATTCGGCATTACAAGCGTCATTCGTTCATTTCGTTTTGTTTGACTGTTAATATTGGCTAAACTTAATCACAAAGTATTTTGTATTTTGAAATGAATATTAAAAATACAAAATACATCTCGAAAGGTATTTCAAATAAAATACAAAATGCTTTTTACTAAAAAGCATTTAAATGCAAAATACAAAATAGGTATTTTGCATTTTGTATTTGCATTTTAAATAGAAGTATTTCAAATAAATCACATCTCTGTTTATTACATAGTCATAATGATCAGCACAGCAATCACAGCATGTATAAAAAAAAATCACAGTAACAGGTTAAATTAAGCCAAAGGCTGTATTCTTTAGCATAATCCAGGATAGATTGGCAGCCTACATCTACGCTGTTAAGGGCCACTTCCAATTGGCCTTTGGCCTACCATGACTTTGCTTGCCCCCTGTACCAATGGAAGGTCTCTTGTCCCTTCTTTCAAGATATTTAGTCATTAGTGGATGCATCATGAGGGTTGTGAAAAGTTAATTTATTCTAGATCCTCTAGAAATTCGCCATTGGTCTATTAATGAGTTACCTATATAGATTATAGTTAATCTTAATTATTATCTTTGCATCACTAACATTGACAACTCATATTCGGCTCACTACTAAGCACGAATCTCACATGATAAGAAGGTTAATAATTGACTTTTAACCTTAATCAGTCATGTTTAAGAATTTTAATTTTCCGATGCAGCGCATTTTTGGATGCTTCTGCAGAAACCATTCTATTTTTTAATGTGCAGAATCTTTTAATGCATATTGCTGACACACAATTAATAATGTCATCAATGTTCTCTATTTTATGCTTCAGACATCCATCCAGCCAATTAAATGCAATTATCTCATTTAATTTTATTTTGATACTCTTTTTAATTTTGAAGTATGTGAATGATTTACTAAATATTCGTTAATAATTGTGGCAGATGTCTCTACACATTCAACAAATGCAATATTCATATAATTTAAACTTTCTTTATTGTCATTATATTCTTTAAAAGTAGTGAATGTGAAGTGAAGTATGGGTCCAACATTTTTAGTAATCATTATATTTTTACAAAACTCACAAGTATTGTTTTTAAGTTTTTTAAAAATAAACCCACACACATATGCGCATGCCTGCATTTCATCAGACTCTGCGTCTGGCACAATGGTATTATCGTCAGGAATATTATTAGATGTTGACAACGTATTTGAATTTGTGGACAATGTATATGTGTTTGTTTTTAAGAAAGTAGTCATATTTGTCAACAATGAGTTTGCATCTGCTTCACAATTTTTGAGGCTACTTTTATATTTTAAATTATTGACAATACTAGTTTTCAATCCTGCAATAAATTGTGGTACATTTGGATTCGGGTTAGACCCGCAGTGACCTCTTATGCAACCAAATAAATTTTCTAGAGGATCTTGATTTAGTCGTCGGGTAGCTAACGCATTAATGTTGAATTTTTGCAAGTTATGCCAAAGCCTTTCCACAGCCCTAATGGTACGGATCCAACCATTGACAGAAGGAGGAGCGCAGCGAACCCCAATAAAATAAATATTTTGAAACAGTGTTTTCATATCATGAAACAACTGTAAATGTTCACTTTTTTTCGTTATATTTGTAAAATATCGTTTTCCTCTTTTTAAATCTGGAGTATCTGCATTCAGTGAGTCAAATATGTTGTCCATTTTACTAATTAAGGTGGCTGTAACAACTGCTTCAGGTGAAATTTCATCTGAAAAAAAAAAATATATACAATTAATTTTATGGAATAATCTTGTATGAACTATAATTACTATCACTGAATTTAAACACTTAAATTACTTTATTCCCCTCGTTGATCCAATGGTTATTGATAAACCCATTTGCCTTTGGATCACAAGGTCCATCCTTGGTTAGACTCCTGCGTTGGGTAATGGCATACCTACTACTGAGCTATTCTTTCTTCTAAATTCATTAAGAATCCTAATCATTTAGTTGAAAAGTTGGTGGTTTATACCTCTCTGCCTCATACCTCAGAGAGCACCTCAGATATACCTGTTGGTCTTGAGCAATATCAATAACATCTGATAGTGGCCGTTAAATTAACAACATTGGAGCAGCATGGTGGGTCCCTCTCTATAGGAGGGAGGCCTGCCCCTGTAGTGGGTTAAAATAGGCTGATGATGATGACTTACTTCTGGCTACTTTTGCAAAAATCCCAGCTGCAACTGAGTGGCTTAACACTTGCGCTGCTAATTTTACTTTCATTTTTTGTTTCCCATTTGGATGTATATGTTGGTCTGTGAGTGCAGGTGCAAAAACAAAATTCGGATTATTATTGTCATTTTTAAAAAACTCTTTAACGTGCTCCCATTTTGCTATTCCTGTAAAGTGTAAATAAAGAAATAAATTAGCTAGACTTGCAAATACTTCAATCTTTTCCAGTATAAAGTCAATTATTAATACTAAAAAAATATCAGTACCTGATACTGCATTGGTTGCAAAATTATCTGTACACTTTATGTTGTGTTTAAGAAAATTATTTCTAAAACATTTTAATAGATGCGGAGGATCCATTATGGTTACAATTTCATTTTCATTATATATGAAAAAAGGTCTATCAACCGTGGATCCTAACGCATTTAACGCCCTCATATTTACGCCATCCATGTCACAAACAGTTGCAACCACAGCCAAGTTATGTGGGAAACACTCAGCCAATATCTAAAAAAAAATGAACTTTAAAACAAGTATACACAATTTATAAAAATCAGACAGAAAAATTGTTGTCTTAGTAAACATTGAGCAATAGTAGCCTATTGACACTTTTTTTAAAACAGTCTCAAATTGTCCATTATTGTTCTGCTAGATTAAATTTTTTTCTCAAGATGTGATTAAGTACCTGAAAATTTATTTGTAAATTTTTTGACAATACAAGCCAAAACACTGTTGGCCATGATGGTTTATGTTTCATGATGTCACTTTAACAAATCCTATACCAATCGGAGCATTTGACAAAAATATTAGTTAACAATAATAAGATTAGGATCAATGTCAAGTAAAATTGTCACGTTACAAATTGTACTACAGCATTTTTACCATTAGGAAAATTTGAAAAAATATGTGATGTGAATTAATAATAATAATAATAATAATAATTTCTTTATTTTTGGCTACAAAGGCCCATTGGTTAGTTACAAACTTAAAAAATTATGTTAGTAGGTACACATATTACATTTAAGATAAAAATAAAAACTATCTCACCGCACCAAAACAGAAATAAATTTCTGCAAGATCGGCGAGTCAGTCTTGCTTGCTAACATGTTCAAGATCCTATTGGGGCTCGCCCGCAGTCTTGCCAGGAGGGATGACTTTCGTTTTCTAATTATTGCATAAAAATCGTCTGTCCGCTCCTGCGCAAACATACCTGACGCTGAGCAAAACCGGGGCAAGCCCAACAGCTTCCTGAACCCATTGTTATATTGCACCCTTAGGGTGTCCATACACTTCTGTGTGTAGTTAACCCACGGGCTCGCGGTGTAGAAGGTTTGGCAATATGCTTTAAATAGAGTAATTTTTGCTTCCTTACCACACTTCGCGAATCTGCGGGCCAACATGTTGCACCTGGCCGACAAAGCTCTCCTCTCTCTTTCAATGTCTACCTGATCCTCAAGGCTCTCCGTAACATAGTGACCTAGATATTTGAATTGGGTTACTCTTCTTAAAGAAGTCCCACTGAGAGTGATACTAGGTTCATATCGCACTTGTTTGCGGGGAGCCCTAAAGATCAAGTATTCACTCTTTGTCACATTATATATCAGGCCGTGCGCAGCTGCATAGTTTTCACAAGTTTTTAGCAGCTCTCTGATTGAGCCAGCCGTGGGACCCAGCAGCACCATGTCGTCAGCATAGCTTATATTATTGACGCATATGCCATCGATCCAGCACCCGACTGGTTTTTTGCTGAGTTCCACAATCAGCTCATTTATATACAAGTTAAAAAGTTTGGGCGAGGTTAACCCCCCCTGCCTCACCCCGCATTCCAACCTGTACGGATTAGAGAGCTCATTTCCCCACTTAACACTATTCAGCTGGTTTGCATACCAGTATCTCATGATATTGAGCAACTCTGGCGCTACGCCTGCCTCCTTCATCTTTTTCCATAGCACATTATATGATACTAGGTCAAAAGCTTTGGAGAGATCAAGGAAACAGGCGTAAACAGGTGTGTTTCGTTTTATATAGTACTGGACTGTCTGCTTGAGACTCAGTATTGCTGTCTCAGTCGATAAGCCCGGCCGAAAACCGAATTGCGCATCATTTAAGTGTTTCGCTTAACTTTGAGTCAAACAAACCATCCAGCACCTTGGCCAAAATAGTTGCGAGAGATATGGGCCTATAATTTGACCTATCCGATATAGCGCCAGTTTTGTTCTTCAGAATCGGAATCACTATAGTTCTCATCATCTCGACAGGCAAGTATGAGTGGCTAACACAGAGTGAATAAAACATAGCTAGCACTCTCGGAAGATGAAAACCCGCGTATTTCAAATGCTCAATGCTAAGGCCATCGTGACCGGGAGACTTTCTCCTAGTCATTTTAAATATGGCTTCACGTACTTGTTTCGCTGAGAAGCGCATAAGTTCCCTTTAAAATGAATTAAGCTTTACAAGAAATCCTTAAATTTTATTAATCAGTATCAATACATCCACACACAAAATTAATATAGTAATTGAAATTGATATGAGTCAACTACCCCATTATTATATTATACTAGCGGATGCCCGCGACTTCGTCCGCGTGAAACTCGATGTAAACTTTCAACTACCGCTACCCTACCCCTACCCTACCGCTACCCTACCGCTACCCTACCGCTACCCTACCCCTACCCTACCCCTACCCTACTCCTACCCTACCCCAACCCTACCCCTACCCTACCCTACCCCTACCCTACCCCTACCCTACCCCTACCCTACCCCTACCACTACCCCGTTTTCTAATTATTATTAATATGAACTTTATACAATAACAATAAAGCTCAAATTGACTACGTTTTAGTTACAAATCATTTGTATGGGAAAAAGAAAAGGGCTATTTTAGGGTTTTTGGCAAAAAATTAAAGTTTATAATTAACAAATAAAAAATAGGGGTTGATCGTAGAGGGGTGAAAAATAGAAAGTATTATGAGATTTTTTATTGTAAATCATCAAAAAATAAAAAAAAATTTTACCAAAAAAAATTATAGTTTTTAATTAACAAATAAAATATAAGGGTTGATCGTAGAGGGGTGAAAATTTAGAGTTGTATGTATTTTTGTATGTTGTGTCATAAAAAAATAAAAACAAAAAATTTTGCCTAAAAAATAAAAAAAAAAAATAGGGGTGGACTACCCTTAACATTTAGGGGGATGAAAAATAGATGTTGGCCGATTCTCCACCCTGGCCGACAATCACGCTAAGGATCACAAAAATCGGTCGAGCCGTTTCGGAGGAGTTCAAGTTCGAACACCGCGACACGAGAATTTTATATATTAGATTACAGAAATATATAATCTACCTACTTATACATAGAGTATGGCTTAAGTATGTAGTGTACTGTGCACCAACAAACATAATTAGAAATAAAGGTAGAGAATGCATGTCATTTGATAATTTCATAACTAAATATGTCTAATTGCTCTAAGCTTATTAATCTATTTTCACTAACTTTGGAACAAGTTAAGTATAATTATTATTATGTGTGAAATGACTAGCGATTTATACCCACACTTTTAATTTGTTTATTGGTAACAGTGAACATTGAGTATGGCTTAAGTTAATACCTCTTTAATAATGGCTTGAAGTCTATCTGCCGTCACTGAGTCTCCTGAGGCTATGGGTTGCTTCCATCTTTTTCTCAGTCCCACTAACATGAAAACTAAGGCATGTGAAGCCATTTGCTGGTTTCTACCTTGAGAACCATGGTTTTGGTACCCCTCAATGGCATCCGTTTTTGGGTTATAAATAAATTTTTTACGTATTGACATCTCATCAAATAATAAAACCCATAAGTTATCTTTTTTTTCTTCACCCTGTGAAATTTCTTTTAAACTTGCCATAACTTTTTTATTCACTCCACATGGTAAATATACTCTGTTTAAAAGGCATTTTAATGTACCTGGGTTTGGCAAGCACATCATTCTTCGCAGCAATTTGTAACAGGCACTAGATTTTTTATAAATAGCTAATGCTAAAATTTTTTCATTTAAAGTCCAACGTCGGCCCTGTAGTTTCCTACGTGAATTTGTCATTTGACTCTGTAGAAGCACAACAAAAGCTGGATTTAAGTATTGATTAAATTTTTCAAAGTATTCAGTTTTTGTCAGAGCCTCTAAAAAGCATTTTCTATTTCCTTTAACATTTTTCTTTTTTTTCAAGGCCATTTTTAGCCTATATATTTTATTCAGATATTTTTTGCATTTTTTAAGTTATTGCTTGTCAAGTTGGTTTTCTGGGTGTATAGATTCTGACACAGAAGGGCTCTGGAATAATAAAGTGCAATGTGCATTATTAGTAATCAATATAAATTACAGAGAAAGATGTAATATCACTTGAGGGCATTTGATAGCAGTCTAAGATTGTATTCTGTCAGTAGGATAATAACTAGATAAAGCCTCTCACCAGACCAGCTGGGTTACTATGCATCTGAATGTTGTCGTTATTAACCCATGTTTGGCTCACTGCTGAGCTCGAGACTCCTTTCAGAATGAGAGGGGATAGGCCAATTAGTCCACCACACTGGTCCAATGTGGATTGGCAAACTTCATGCACGCACTGTCTCATGTCCTTGTTTGAGACACATGATATTTTTTTTTTTTTATTCTTTACAAGTTAGCCCTTGAATACAATCTCACCTGATGGTAAGTGATGATGCAGTCTAAGATAGAAGCGGGCTAACTTGTTAGAAGGAGGATGAAAATCCACACCCCTTAATTTTCAGTTTCTACATGACATTGTACCGGAATGCTAAATCGCTTGGTGGTATGTCTTTGTCGGTAGGGTGGATCTATTAAGAAAATCTCAATCAGCCTTGCCGGGGATCGAACCCAGGACCTCCATTTTGTAAATCCACTGTGCATACCACTGCGCCACAAAGGCCATGTAACATATATATTTAATTACTTAAATTTAATATTATATTTAATTACTTAAAATGCACACAACTGAAAGCAAGTTATAAAGGCTACTTTTTATCCCAAAACAATCTATGATTCACACAGTATTTGTGAAAAACTGAATTTCATGGACAAAGTCACAGGCGTCCACTTGTTAAAAAAGTTTCGAATTTCCTTAGCAGGAATCAAACCCAGGACATTCCATTTATAAGACCACAGCTCTGACTTTTTTGCCACATAGGTCATAATTATTATTTAAAACATTTAGTTCAGTGAAATTACTATCTTAAGTTAATATTTGAAAATAATATTTTGCATCTTACATTACATACCTTTAGAATTATAGTTGGCTGTGATGGATCTGGCAGAACCAATATAGGCTCATCCAGTACAGATGACTGTGAAGGCACAGAAGGATTCTGAAATAAGGCAATTTTTATTATAGCATAAAATCATACTATTTTTAAAATTACATGAAATATTTCAATATATTTATATATTATTACATACCACTTGACTTAAATATTTATGTGGTGTATCTGGTGGCTGAGACAAGATGGGCACATTTGGTATAGTGGGTTGTAGAGGCACTGACAATTCCTGAAATAAGGAAAAACATTCAAAATCAATATATTAGCAGCTGATAATTTATTAATTACATTGGAATAGAGTAAAGAATAAAGCGATCATAGCTTGTCCCTGTTGTATAAAAAATAAAGATGAATTAAAAATGTTGTAAAACTTTGTAGCAAACTTTATTTGAAAAAGTAATGATTTCATTATGAAAATAGAATTATCAAGATTTTTTTAGATATACTTAAGTAAATTGCTGGGTGGTTAGGATAAGCCTGGGCAAGGGATAGGCATTCCCCTTTTCCTATTTTCTATTTACAATAACATACTAGCAGAACACTGCTGTTTCACCTGTGTAGATTCCATACTCATGGGAATACATTATGTACATGTTCATCATCATCAGCCTATTTTAACATCCCACTACAGCACCCAGCCTTCCTCCTTATAGGAGAGTTGATATGGAGCTTATCCCACCATGCTGCTCTGATGCTAGTTGACAGGCATAAGGTGATAATGTTAAATCCATTAATGACTATCAGATGTTAATGATAATGACCAGTACTGATGGCTTAACATGGCTCTGAGGTACAAAAAATTTTAATAAAAAAAATTCAACCGACTTCCAACTCGAAAATTAACCTAAACTAAAAAGCAAAAAATAACATCTTACCTATATGCTACCTTCTGATCAGTTTGAAGGCGGTGCCAAGCCAGTGATGTTTTAATTTAAGCCGTTTAAATTACAAAAGTTCTGTGTCCTTTAAGAAACGGCTATAATTAAAACATGACACTGGATTGGCACCGCCTTCAAACTGATCAGAAGGTAGCATATAGGTAAGATGTTATTTTTTGCTTTTTAGTTTAGGTTAATTTTCGAGTTGGAAGTCGGTTGAATTTTTTTTATTAAATTTTTATTTTTAAATTTTTAGTGTTAGCACACCTACTGAGTGTGAACACAAATGAAACGTTATTTTCTTATAATAAGTATCTAAGTTCTATAATCCCAATTTTAATTTTATAATACTACCTTAACTCATATACAAAATTTCACTGCCCCTTTACACAGTAACCCACACGTAACATGAATATTGAGAAAAACGTGAATGGTGACTGTCCCCCGTCTTCATCACCAGACCCCCTATGCAGTCACAATCCATATGGTTGGAAAGTTCTCATCAATATAAAATTTATCAAGTCCAAACACAAGTTAGCTACTGTGAACCGTCGAGGAGTTCCCTTAACTCTCCTTTGTCTTCGTCACCAGACCCCTAATACAGTCACAACCTATACAGGTGGAAAGTTCTCATCAATATAAAATTTATCAAGTCCAAACACAAGCTACTGTGAACCGTCGAGGAGTTCCCTTAACTGTCCTTCTTCTTCTTCTTTTTCTTCTTTAATACATTCACAACCCATCTAGGTGGAAAGTACTCATCAATACAAATAAATCAAGACCAAACAAAAGGTACCTGCTGTAAATCATTGACGAGTTCCATCGTCTGTGTTTCGGCTCGGTCATCAGACCAACTCCAGACCTTCATAAAATTGTAGTGGTTTAAAATACCTTATGAAAACACTAACAAACGCACAAGCCGTCCTTACGATTTTCCCCTCAATTTCTCCAGGATGCCATCATCAGATCCTGACATGAAAAAAATGGGACCACCCTGAATACAAACCCTTCAAAACAAAAAAAGAATTTTCCAAATCGGTCCACAAATGACGGAATTATCGCTGGACATACATTAAAAAAAAAAAAAAAAAAAACATACATACAGCCGAACGTAGAACCTCCTCCTTTTTGGAAGTCGGTTAAAAATCTGCAGATGCCATAAGATACCTACTCATATATGCCATCACAGACTTGGTGTAGAATCATAGAAGAGTTTGCACCTACCATGCACGTTATTGTTTTATTTTAAACAGAACAGAACTGACTCTTCCAACAATTATTGCCATACTTCTACCAATTTATACAAAATCTTGAAAATTATATACCAAAACTTTGCTCTGTAGTAGCTTTTTTAATTTAATTCCAAAAAAGAGGCATACAGGTAATGGCTTTGTTTAATATAAAGATACTATAAATTTCATACCTCTGAAACGAAATGTTGCTGGGATGTTTCGACTGGTGAACTTAACGCATTTGGTACAGCATTACTGTTTAACTTTTTCATTGTATCATCTGTATATGCACTGCGATGAAAATGCTTACTACACAATAACTTGTGGCTTCCGTGCAAGCCGTTCAACTCTTTCTCAGTTACATTTGCAAAACAATATTCTGCCCAAATTCGAAGCCTGAAACATCACAATATTTTAAAATAAACCAAAATTCATCACAGATTTGAACTTTGCGGGTTGGCATTAGAATAAGGTCGCCTTCCTAGAAATAAGATGATGATATCAGAGGATATTGTGGAGTCTAATAATACCTCTACAACATGATTTTACCCGCTGAGACTGATAGTTTTTTTTTTTTTGTTAAAAAAGTTTTAGGTTATGTGCGTATATTTTGGCCAGATTTCATGGTCTAAAGTCACTGGTTTTATATTTTTTCACTCACAATTATCACAAGCATAACTCACAACACAAGATAATACACATTTTTAACAAGAAATCCCAAAAAAACATAAATAATTAAATACAATTAATATTTTTGTCAATTTTCATTTGACAAAAGCAATAATATCACAGACTAACCTAACAAACGTGTTTTTAGCCACAGATGCATGACAGTAAACCTAGAATAACCACAGATAATGAAATAGTGTTAGATAATTACTTGAAAAATTCAAAATTTGGGCACCCCGACTCCAAGCAGTCTTGTCTGCCCTACCCCTAGAGTGTTTTTGTAAAGCGCGAAGCCAGAAGCTCGCGAAGAAGGGGCCTAATTGTCTAACGGAGTTCATTGATCGTAAAGTTCATACGATCGGCTACGATCAACGATCAATCGTAACTTTACATTGGTATTGTCTAATTTAGTTCATTATATGAAGACCGGATGGTGAACATGAACTTAAATCATTCATGAAGATTGCGTATTGTTTATGCAAAACGATAGTGAAACTATCGTTAATAATATTATCAAATTTAAGTCAAACTCCATAATAATGCATATATTTTAACAAAGTTTTATGTCTTTTGTTTAAAACATTAAAGAAGCATTAAATTTCACGAAAAATATCTACTATTGAAGAAAATAGCGTGAGAAAATGGTACATGCAACTCAAGTAACAAAACGCAATTAACGAATTTAACCAAGGGCTATTTGGACTATTTGGTAATCTCCCTGTTGTCTGTGTAGCAGGGTTCCCAACTTAGGGGTTTTCCCCCCAGATTTAGGGGGCAAATAAGTGAAATGGGATTTTTTTAGGGGTCTGAAATTTTTAGGGTTATTTTCAGGGATTTTTCGACTCTTTAATATTTTTAAATTGATGATAAATTTAATATTTCTTTCTTGACCTAGCGACTTATAACGACATATAATACGTCATTTTACAACCACTCTGAAGCAACTGGCGGCAATTTTCATCAAATAAAAAAAAATGTTAAATTTGTTCATTGTCAACATGTATGATTTCAAAAAATCTGAATCTTCAGATAAAGACGTAATATTTTGTCTGTATTAAATATAGACTTAAAACATATTACAGCATATTATTTCTAAATTATTATGAATTTATATTTTTTAGGGGGACAACTCAATAATTAAGGCGATTTTAGGGGTTTTTGACACAAACTTTAGGGATAAATATTTTGGAGAGTTGGTAACACTGCTGTGTAGGCTAGTGTCAAAATAACGGGGTATCCTATTAGTCTGTGGTGAAACATAGCGTATTAGTAACCTGTGGATTAGAAATTTTAATTTAACAAAACAAAACAAAATTTTCATTTTTCAGGTTTTAAAGAGAATTTAGAAATTGAGCAAAGTTTTACTAAATTATAGTGATCTTAGGAGCAAAGTTTACTTCGTTTGTGTTATTGTTAATCAAAAATATAAAAGTAAACAAAAAAGAAAACTACCTCTATCTAATTTTGTCGATGTCCATTTCTTAAGAAGTTTCTCATTAAAACAACCCTTAACTCAGGCAAGGCAGGGCTAAGGTGGTTAGCGTAACTACAAGTGGTTAACTTACAGTTAGCCAACTGAAGAACAATCAACAATGCCCGATTAATAAGTGATCGCGCTGCTTGTCTACTACATGTCCCTGCACTAGTTATAGCAGTAATTTCTTTGTTGGGAAGTATTTAGCACATCCGGGCTGCGCAAAAGGAGAGGGTGGGCATTTCCTCTGTCTCTTAGAAAAGTCCGCATGTTATTTTTATCCCAGTGTTAATCTCTAAGTCTCGTATGAATCGGCACTAATATACATAGGTTTACCTAAGTGTGTGATGAGTGACTTTACAAACAGACTTATTATTGAAGGATTTGAACAGTTCTCTAGCTCTTTAGGGTGTTTTATTCCTTCACCAGCCAACAACAGTGTCATAATTACAATGGGTTCCCAGAGTTAGTTTATCTAGGCATTTAGATATACCATTCAAAATCCTCTACTGAGAGCAAAATGTTACTGTTTTATTTTATTCTTTACAAGTTAAACTGAAAATCCACAACCCTTTCAGTTGCTACACGTCATCACACCGGAATGCTAAATCGCTTGGCTGTATGTCTCAATTGGTCCAGCCGGGGATCAAACACAGGACCTTCGGAACATTAATTATCATTAACATCTGATAGTGGTATTAACACCATAACTACCAATCCTCATTGGAGCAGGTTTTTTTTTATTCTTTACAAGTTAGCCCTTGACTACAATCTCACCTGATGGTAAGTGATGATGTAATCTAAGATGGTAACGGGCTAACTTGTTAGGAGTAGTAAGACAATCCACACCCCTTTTGGTTTCTACATGGCATCGTACCGGAATGCTAAATCGCTTAGTGGTAGGTCTTTGCCAGTAAGGTGGTAACTGGCCGAAGCCTCCCACCAGCCAGACCTAGACTAATTGAGAAAACCTCAATCGGCCCAGCCAGGGATCAAACCCAGGACACCACTGATAATGTTTTCCTCTCAAAGATTCTATCTAACTTTTAGTATGAAATATTAATTTTTTTTTTTAATTTCAGACTAAATTGATTATTATGAACAGACCATTATGATGAACCACTGATATTGACTCAGAGACATGAAGATGAGTGCTTTGACAACAAGACTGACTAGCTGAGCCAGCTTAAGAATTATGTGGTGTGTCTAATTCCAGGAGCTCTATGTCAGCCATCCATCTATATTCTTACTCATTTTTGTTAATTATAAAATAAATTTGATTATTTAGTGTGTAACTTCATTGTACCTATCCTGCTAGCTGTTAGAAAGATAGCATCTGTAATAATTTGATCATGACGGTAAAACATATTTAAAAATAAACATGCTTTAACATTTAAGTATGGCCAATATGTTGTCAAGTACAGTGGGCAGGGCTGAATCCATGATTGATGACTGATCCATGATGATGACTCGTTTTTCTGATTTAAGAAAATATACTAATCATCAAAACAGTGTCTGCAAGTACTGTACAGGCCGACTGTTTGGATGAGAAGTATATATTTGATTATTTTTAAGCTTTGTGGTTTCAGGGTTTAAAAATGTCTAACTGAAAGTCTATGTTTACTGTATTTATTATTATTATTATAATAAATAAACTTAAAAAAATCTTTTTTTTATAAACTTCCAACCCCTATTTCACCCTCAGAGGCGTCATTTTCATAATTCTTAGAATACTAGTAGTCAAGATACTGTAATAAAAAGATACAGTTTGTGAGATTGTAGGGGTAAACACTGGACCTACTGAACCAATGTTGAAGATTATTTTACCAATAAAAATCCACATTTGAGTATTATAGGCCATGTATTCCTTCCCACGGGAACAGGAATTATGTGGGTGAAACTGCAGGGGGGTGAACATACACAGGTATTATAAATGTATTTTTTACAACTACACTTTTTTGAATAATTTATTTAATTATTGTAATGGTAAAAAAAAATATTAATAGTAAAATGTTAAACTGAAAGCTTTAGTTTTGGAAAAGACTACAAAAAACAAACTCAGCGAAGTAAGTATTCTTTTATTTTCAAATATCAAAGACCAAATCAAATATCATCAGCATTTCACAATCTATGCAAATATTTTGATAATACACACACATTTATGATTTGACCAGATAACAGGGTCATCAGTACAATGTCCTATCAGCTAAAAGCCTTTGCAATCTTTTCTTCAGCACACCAATATGTTATTCCACTGTGTTGCAGGTGCTTTTTGCAATATTGGAGTCTGCAGTTATAGGGCATATTCCAAATATCCTGTAAAGCAAAATTGTTAATATTGAGCATATTATAAAATACACACATCAACATTTAGTCTCAATGTAAGTGTAGTTTGTGTACTAAGATAATATAGCAGACAGACAAGCTTCGCTTTGACTCATTCCCTATTCCTATCCTATTCTACTCCCACCCATTGGCTTATCTACTATTATTTCCTATTCCTATTCGGTAGCTCAGAATCCTAGGATTCCTAGGGTGGGCATGCACCAATGGAAAATGTAAATGTACCTATGAGCGATGACGAAAGAGTTCGTTCGCCATAATCATAATTTTAAAAATGAAATTCGATTTCTTTTTGCTTAATAACCAGCAAACTTAACTAAACCACACACATAAGCCCTGAAACACAGATCCCAACACATTGGATACAACAACATGCAGTGTCGCAGAAATCTAAAACATGGTATGGTATTAAATATCGTAGGTATTGAGTTTATGTCGCTCTATGGACTTATCGTCTCTTTCTCTGGTACGTCCTAAGAAAGTGTGTGTAAGAAGTGTGGATGCTGGAAGAAAGATGCTGTTTGATCCCCAGTTCTTGGAGGAGTGGGACTGTGTCCAGTATATGCAAGCATTCTTCTTCAACACATTTCTAGAGCGTGTATATTCTATTTCTCACTTTATCTCAGAGTCCAAGTCTCAGCATCCTATATAAATCGATTAATAGCACTCAATTAACTTCATTGTTTTGACTTTATAGGTTCATTGCAAAGAATATATTATTTATTACTCTTTTTAACAGAGTTCATTGTTTACAAACAAAACACTTCGCAAAGTTTCGTCCTAAAAATGCTAACTGTGGACGGGGAGACTGAATTGAGAGATTTAGAATGGAAAAAAATATTAATTTTAGATATTTAATAAAATATAAATTATTATTTTGGAATTTTGGACATCCACAATTTGTCCGTTTTACGATCAAAGGTGACTCAAGACCCATCGTAAGTTTTTGACATAAGCCATGAACATAAAACTTTACACAATTCGAAGACAATCGCAAATAACTGTCAAATCTTAACAAATCATTCACTCTTCGTATAAAAATAACGATCTAATCGTAATGAACTAACTATGCCCAACCGATGGCTTTCCATTGGCTTACACAATCCGAAATAGCCGTTTGACAAGTAAAAACGTACGATTTCAACTGTCAAATTCAATCGTTTGCGTTAGACAATTAGGCCCAAGGTCCTGAATGAAGCAAACCTATGAGGCCTAAGCCTAAGGTCCGAATAGGTGAAGCTGAATGAAGGGGCGACGAAGCGAGTCTTCTGGCGTAGCCACTTAAAAATGCTTTCTGCCATTACTAAAACTTTGGCACAGAAGAAGTTTGGCATTATCAGTACAATAAAGATGATATCCATCCATCCATTAATTTTGGCAATAATTTCGAATTTATTAGTAGTATTTGTTAATCTGTGACAAATTTCCTATTATATATATATATATAGAGCCGTAGTCTGTGTCAGTCATAAAAAACTTGGTCTATGGTTGACACAGCTGATAACTGTCATTAATTTTTACATTTACAATACTATTAAGTTTTTTTTAGTTTTCTTGTAAAAAAAAAGTGAATTATCTTGTTACAAGTGATGCATAAGATGATTGTGAGTGAACCGTGATTATACCAGTGAGGTTTGACCTAAAAATATACGTACTTAACCTAAAAAATTCGTAAATTTAAAAAAATCATAAAAAAAAAACTACTACTTTCAGCGGTAAATAAATAACGTAGGGAGGTCCCCCACCTTCCCCCCTCCCCTCCCCCCCTCCCCAAAACCCCTCGGTCGAGGCGACCTTATTCTAATTATTACCCAAGATAATACACATTTTTAACAAGAAATCCCAAAAAAACATAAATAATTAAATACAATTAATATTTTTGTCAATTTTCATTTGACAAAAGCAATAATATCACAGACTAACCTAACAAACGTGTTTTTAGCCACAGATGCATGACAGTAAACCTAGAATAACCACAGATAATGAAATAGTGTTAGATAATTACTTGAAAAATTCAAAATTTGGGCACCCCGACTCCAAGCAGTCTTGTCTGCCCTACCCCTAGAGTGTTTTTGTAAAGCGCGAAGCCAGAAGCTCGCGAAGAAGGGGCCTAATTGTCTAACGGAGTTCATTGATCGTAAAGTTCATACGATCGGCTACGATCAACGATCAATCGTAACTTTACATTGGTATTGTCTAATTTAGTTCATTATATGAAGACCGGATGGTGAACATGAACTTAAATCATTCATGAAGATTGCGTATTGTTTATGCAAAACGATAGTGAAACTATCGTTAATAATATTATCAAATTTAAGTCAAACTCCATAATAATGCATATATTTTAACAAAGTTTTATGTCTTTTGTTTAAAACATTAAAGAAGCATTAAATTTCACGAAAAATATCTACTATTGAAGAAAATAGCGTGAGAAAATGGTACATGCAACTCAAGTAACAAAACGCAATTAACGAATTTAACCAAGGGCTATTTGGACTATTTGGTAATCTCCCTGTTGTCTGTGTAGCAGGGTTCCCAACTTAGGGGTTTTCCCCCCAGATTTAGGGGGCAAATAAGTGAAATGGGATTTTTTTAGGGGTCTGAAATTTTTAGGGTTATTTTCAGGGATTTTTCGACTCTTTAATATTTTTAAATTGATGATAAATTTAATATTTCTTTCTTGACCTAGCGACTTATAACGACATATAATACGTCATTTTACAACCACTCTGAAGCAACTGGCGGCAATTTTCATCAAATAAAAAAAAATGTTAAATTTGTTCATTGTCAACATGTATGATTTCAAAAAATCTGAATCTTCAGATAAAGACGTAATATTTTGTCTGTATTAAATATAGACTTAAAACATATTACAGCATATTATTTCTAAATTATTATGAATTTATATTTTTTAGGGGGACAACTCAATAATTAAGGCGATTTTAGGGGTTTTTGACACAAACTTTAGGGATAAATATTTTGGAGAGTTGGTAACACTGCTGTGTAGGCTAGTGTCAAAATAACGGGGTATCCTATTAGTCTGTGGTGAAACATAGCGTATTAGTAACCTGTGGATTAGAAATTTTAATTTAACAAAACAAAACAAAATTTTCATTTTTCAGGTTTTAAAGAGAATTTAGAAATTGAGCAAAGTTTTACTAAATTATAGTGATCTTAGGAGCAAAGTTTACTTCGTTTGTGTTATTGTTAATCAAAAATATAAAAGTAAACAAAAAAGAAAACTACCTCTATCTAATTTTGTCGATGTCCATTTCTTAAGAAGTTTCTCATTAAAACAACCCTTAACTCAGGCAAGGCAGGGCTAAGGTGGTTAGCGTAACTACAAGTGGTTAACTTACAGTTAGCCAACTGAAGAACAATCAACAATGCCCGATTAATAAGTGATCGCGCTGCTTGTCTACTACATGTCCCTGCACTAGTTATAGCAGTAATTTCTTTGTTGGGAAGTATTTAGCACATCCGGGCTGCGCAAAAGGAGAGGGTGGGCATTTCCTCTGTCTCTTAGAAAAGTCCGCATGTTATTTTTATCCCAGTGTTAATCTCTAAGTCTCGTATGAATCGGCACTAATATACATAGGTTTACCTAAGTGTGTGATGAGTGACTTTACAAACAGACTTATTATTGAAGGATTTGAACAGTTCTCTAGCTCTTTAGGGTGTTTTATTCCTTCACCAGCCAACAACAGTGTCATAATTACAATGGGTTCCCAGAGTTAGTTTATCTAGGCATTTAGATATACCATTCAAAATCCTCTACTGAGAGCAAAATGTTACTGTTTTATTTTATTCTTTACAAGTTAAACTGAAAATCCACAACCCTTTCAGTTGCTACACGTCATCACACCGGAATGCTAAATCGCTTGGCTGTATGTCTCAATTGGTCCAGCCGGGGATCAAACACAGGACCTTCGGAACATTAATTATCATTAACATCTGATAGTGGTATTAACACCATAACTACCAATCCTCATTGGAGCAGGTTTTTTTTTATTCTTTACAAGTTAGCCCTTGACTACAATCTCACCTGATGGTAAGTGATGATGTAATCTAAGATGGTAACGGGCTAACTTGTTAGGAGTAGTAAGACAATCCACACCCCTTTTGGTTTCTACATGGCATCGTACCGGAATGCTAAATCGCTTAGTGGTAGGTCTTTGCCAGTAAGGTGGTAACTGGCCGAAGCCTCCCACCAGCCAGACCTAGACTAATTGAGAAAACCTCAATCGGCCCAGCCAGGGATCAAACCCAGGACACCACTGATAATGTTTTCCTCTCAAAGATTCTATCTAACTTTTAGTATGAAATATTAATTTTTTTTTTTAATTTCAGACTAAATTGATTATTATGAACAGACCATTATGATGAACCACTGATATTGACTCAGAGACATGAAGATGAGTGCTTTGACAACAAGACTGACTAGCTGAGCCAGCTTAAGAATTATGTGGTGTGTCTAATTCCAGGAGCTCTATGTCAGCCATCCATCTATATTCTTACTCATTTTTGTTAATTATAAAATAAATTTGATTATTTAGTGTGTAACTTCATTGTACCTATCCTGCTAGCTGTTAGAAAGATAGCATCTGTAATAATTTGATCATGACGGTAAAACATATTTAAAAATAAACATGCTTTAACATTTAAGTATGGCCAATATGTTGTCAAGTACAGTGGGCAGGGCTGAATCCATGATTGATGACTGATCCATGATGATGACTCGTTTTTCTGATTTAAGAAAATATACTAATCATCAAAACAGTGTCTGCAAGTACTGTACAGGCCGACTGTTTGGATGAGAAGTATATATTTGATTATTTTTAAGCTTTGTGGTTTCAGGGTTTAAAAATGTCTAACTGAAAGTCTATGTTTACTGTATTTATTATTATTATTATAATAAATAAACTTAAAAAAATCTTTTTTTTATAAACTTCCAACCCCTATTTCACCCTCAGAGGCGTCATTTTCATAATTCTTAGAATACTAGTAGTCAAGATACTGTAATAAAAAGATACAGTTTGTGAGATTGTAGGGGTAAACACTGGACCTACTGAACCAATGTTGAAGATTATTTTACCAATAAAAATCCACATTTGAGTATTATAGGCCATGTATTCCTTCCCACGGGAACAGGAATTATGTGGGTGAAACTGCAGGGGGGTGAACATACACAGGTATTATAAATGTATTTTTTACAACTACACTTTTTTGAATAATTTATTTAATTATTGTAATGGTAAAAAAAAATATTAATAGTAAAATGTTAAACTGAAAGCTTTAGTTTTGGAAAAGACTACAAAAAACAAACTCAGCGAAGTAAGTATTCTTTTATTTTCAAATATCAAAGACCAAATCAAATATCATCAGCATTTCACAATCTATGCAAATATTTTGATAATACACACACATTTATGATTTGACCAGATAACAGGGTCATCAGTACAATGTCCTATCAGCTAAAAGCCTTTGCAATCTTTTCTTCAGCACACCAATATGTTATTCCACTGTGTTGCAGGTGCTTTTTGCAATATTGGAGTCTGCAGTTATAGGGCATATTCCAAATATCCTGTAAAGCAAAATTGTTAATATTGAGCATATTATAAAATACACACATCAACATTTAGTCTCAATGTAAGTGTAGTTTGTGTACTAAGATAATATAGCAGACAGACAAGCTTCGCTTTGACTCATTCCCTATTCCTATCCTATTCTACTCCCACCCATTGGCTTATCTACTATTATTTCCTATTCCTATTCGGTAGCTCAGAATCCTAGGATTCCTAGGGTGGGCATGCACCAATGGAAAATGTAAATGTACCTATGAGCGATGACGAAAGAGTTCGTTCGCCATAATCATAATTTTAAAAATGAAATTCGATTTCTTTTTGCTTAATAACCAGCAAACTTAACTAAACCACACACATAAGCCCTGAAACACAGATCCCAACACATTGGATACAACAACATGCAGTGTCGCAGAAATCTAAAACATGGTATGGTATTAAATATCGTAGGTATTGAGTTTATGTCGCTCTATGGACTTATCGTCTCTTTCTCTGGTACGTCCTAAGAAAGTGTGTGTAAGAAGTGTGGATGCTGGAAGAAAGATGCTGTTTGATCCCCAGTTCTTGGAGGAGTGGGACTGTGTCCAGTATATGCAAGCATTCTTCTTCAACACATTTCTAGAGCGTGTATATTCTATTTCTCACTTTATCTCAGAGTCCAAGTCTCAGCATCCTATATAAATCGATTAATAGCACTCAATTAACTTCATTGTTTTGACTTTATAGGTTCATTGCAAAGAATATATTATTTATTACTCTTTTTAACAGAGTTCATTGTTTACAAACAAAACACTTCGCAAAGTTTCGTCCTAAAAATGCTAACTGTGGACGGGGAGACTGAATTGAGAGATTTAGAATGGAAAAAAATATTAATTTTAGATATTTAATAAAATATAAATTATTATTTTGGAATTTTGGACATCCACAATTTGTCCGTTTTACGATCAAAGGTGACTCAAGACCCATCGTAAGTTTTTGACATAAGCCATGAACATAAAACTTTACACAATTCGAAGACAATCGCAAATAACTGTCAAATCTTAACAAATCATTCACTCTTCGTATAAAAATAACGATCTAATCGTAATGAACTAACTATGCCCAACCGATGGCTTTCCATTGGCTTACACAATCCGAAATAGCCGTTTGACAAGTAAAAACGTACGATTTCAACTGTCAAATTCAATCGTTTGCGTTAGACAATTAGGCCCAAGGTCCTGAATGAAGCAAACCTATGAGGCCTAAGCCTAAGGTCCGAATAGGTGAAGCTGAATGAAGGGGCGACGAAGCGAGTCTTCTGGCGTAGCCACTTAAAAATGCTTTCTGCCATTACTAAAACTTTGGCACAGAAGAAGTTTGGCATTATCAGTACAATAAAGATGATATCCATCCATCCATTAATTTTGGCAATAATTTCGAATTTATTAGTAGTATTTGTTAATCTGTGACAAATTTCCTATTATATATATATATATAGAGCCGTAGTCTGTGTCAGTCATAAAAAACTTGGTCTATGGTTGACACAGCTGATAACTGTCATTAATTTTTACATTTACAATACTATTAAGTTTTTTTTAGTTTTCTTGTAAAAAAAAAGTGAATTATCTTGTTACAAGTGATGCATAAGATGATTGTGAGTGAACCGTGATTATACCAGTGAGGTTTGACCTAAAAATATACGTACTTAACCTAAAAAATTCGTAAATTTAAAAAAATCATAAAAAAAAAACTACTACTTTCAGCGGTAAATAAATAACGTAGGGAGGTCCCCCACCTTCCCCCCTCCCCTCCCCCCTCCCCAAAACCCCTCGGTCGAGGCGACCTTATTCTAATTATTACCCCAACCTTCTCCAAGTTTTTCTTTACCAGCGTGCGCTGCAAAAACTATTGATGTTAGAATAAAATAATGTACAACAACTTTGTAGAACACATCATTTTCTACACAAAATGTCGCGACAGCATACATCTATCTATCTATCTATACTATAATAAAACAAATTTAACTAAAATCAAGTTTGGGCGATTAGAAATGAGCAATAGAATCTATACTAATATTATAAAGCGGAAGAGTTTGTTTGTTTGTTTGTTTGTTTGTTTGTTTGTTTGTTTGTTTGTTTGTTTGTTTGATTGAACGCGCTATTCTCAGGAACTACTGGTCCGATTTGAAAAATACTTTTAGTGATAGATAGCCCATTTATCGAGGAAGGCTATAGGCTATATTTTATTTTCAAAAAAATTAGGCATCCTTCCTGAAACTCCAATAATGTAACCCAAGATGTACATGGCGTGTGTTCGCGCCTTCCCAAAAGTCTGCTAATTCCCTCAAGCATTGTCAAAGCACTTTATTGGAGCCCGGCCTTCGGCCGGGAGCTTATGATAGAGCCTGCGACCGTGACTACGGTCGGGCATTTTACCCAAGCACAAAAAAAGTAACGCGCGGCCTTCGGCCGCGCACTGTATTGAGGCCCGGCCTTCGGCCGGGAGTTTATGATACAGCCTTTGACCGTGACTACGGCTGGGTATTTTACCCAAACAAAAAAAAGCGCGGCCTTTGGCCGGGGGTTTGTAATATGGCCTCTGATCGAGGCTACGGCTGGGCATTTTACCGATGCAGAAAAAACAGAACGCGCGGCCTTCGGCCGCGCACTTTATTGGAGCACGGCCTCCGGCCGGGAGTTTGTGATACAGCCTTCGACCGTAACTACGGCTGGGCATTTTACCCAAACACAAAAAACGGATCGCGCGGCCTTCGGCCGGGACTTTATGATACAGCCTTCGACCGTAACTACGGCTGGGCATTTTACCCAAACACAAAAAACGGATCGCGCGGCCTTCGGCCGGGAGTTTATGATACAGCCTTCGACCATGACTACGGCTGGGTATTTTACCCAAGCAAAAAAAAGCGCGACCTTCGGCCGGGGGTTTGTAATATGGCCTCTGATCGTGGCTACGGCTGGGCATTTTACCGATGCACAAAAAACAGAACGCGCGGCCTTCGGCCGTGCACTTTATTGGAGCCCGGCCTTCGGCCGGGAGTTTGTGATACAGCCTTCGACCGTGACTACGGCTGGGTGTTTTACCCAAGCACAAAAAACGGAACGCGCGGCTGAATCCGGGGGTTTGTGACGGGGTCTTCGACCGTGGCAACGGCTGGGCATTTTACGCAGACACAATTAATTGCACGCCGGCCGTCGGCCGGGGGTTGGATAGGGCCTCCTACGATGGCTACGACTGGGCATTTGACCCAAGCACAAAAAACGCGCACTTTATTGCACACCGGCCTTCGGCCGGGGGTTGTGATTTTGTAATTTTTATATATAAAACATACGAAAATATAAATAGAAGGGGCGACGGGGTCGAAAATGTATGTAATGTATCGATTTTCACGCGGACGAAGTCGCGGGCGTCTGCTAGTACAAAAATATTTTGTATTCTATTGCTCATTCTTTCATTGTCTATCTGTCTGTCTGTCTGTCTGTCTGTTCACAAATAGATTAAGCAAAGTTCAGGGCAACATATAAGCTTTGTTTCATTAAAATCGGACAGATAGAAAAAAAGTTATCTTGAAAAAACCGGATTGCTCAAATTGATTCGCAGGCGTTATTTGGAGAAACGAGTTTTCCACTAAAACTGTGTAATATCGATATTGAGGCACATATTCTATACTTAACTGACCAATTTGTTTGTTTATTTGGTTGAACGCGCGAAACTAATCTCAGGAACTACTTAAAAGTTCAAGTTCAAACTGAATAATCCTTTTTGTGTTTAAATAGTCACATTGTCTACTTTTTATCGTATAATGATAAGCAAGATTTATTACTATAAAAAGAGCACGAATTTGGCGCAATAGCTATTAAATACTTATCTATACTCTATACTTATAATAAAACTGTAACAGGTCAAATTACAGAACTTTTTGATTAATTAAAAAAAAACAAATTATCATAGGGCATTATACAATCGATACTGAATTCAAAAACATTTTTTTTCGATTATTTGTCTGTCTGTCTGTCCCTATTTTTTGTTGACCAAGCATCACACTGAAACTACTGAATGAATTCAAATGAAACTTAGCACGGTTTGAGAACATAATACGGAGCAGGTTATAGAATACTTTTTATAGCGAAAATAAAATCAGAAGGGGGTGAAATAGAGGTTGAAAGTTTGTACGAAAAGTCCTCCTCTTTTCCTGGTCAATTTACCCAAGCACAAAAAACAATTTAAACTTTATTATAGACCGGCATTCGGCCGGGAGTTTGTGATAGGGCCTTTGACCGTGACTACGGCAGGGCATTTTACCTAAGCACAAAAATCGGAACGCGCGGCCTTTGGGCGGGAGTTTATGACACAGCCTTCGACCGTGACTACGGCTGGGTATTTTACCCAAGCAAAAAAAAAAGCGCGGCCTTCGGCCGGGGGTTTGTGATATGGCCTCTGATCGTGGCTACGGCTGGGCATTTTACCGATGCACAAAAAACAGAACGTGCGGCCTTCGGCCGCGCGCTGTATTGTAGCCCGGCCTTCGGCCGGGAGTTTGTGATAGAGCCTTCGACCGTGACTACGGCTGGGCATTTTAAACAAGCACAAAAAACGGAACGCGCGGCCTTAGGCCGGGAGTTAATGATACAGCCTTCGACCGTGACTACGGCTGGTAGTACGTATTTTATCCAAGCAAAAAAAAGCGCGGCCTTCGGCCGGGCGTTTGTAATATGGCCTTCGACCGTGACTACGGCTGGGCATTTTACCCAAGCATAAAAAATGGAACGCGCGGCCTTCGGCCGGGAGTTAATGATACAGCCTTCGACCGTGACTACGGCTGGGTATTTTACCCAAAAAAAAAGCGCGGCCTTTGGCCGGGGGTTTGTAATATGGCCTCTGATCTAGGCTACGGTTGGGCATTTTACCCAAGCTCAAAAAACAGAACGCGCGGTCTTCGGCCGCGCACTGTATTGTGGCCCGGCCTTCGGCCGGGAGTTCGTGATACAGCCTCCGACCGTGACTACGGCTGGGCATTTTACCCAAGCACAAAAAACGGAACGCGCGGCCGAATCCGGGGGTTTGTGACAGGGTCTTCGACCGTGGCAACGGCTGGGCATTTTACGCAGACACAATTAATTGCACGCCGGCCGTCGGCCGGGGGTTAGATAGGGCCTCCTACGATGGCTACGACTGGGCATTTTACCCAAGCACAAAAAACGCGCACTTTATTGTACACATTGTATGGGGGTTGTGATTTTGTAATTTTTATATATAAAACATACGAAAATATAAATAGAAGGGGCGACGGGGTCGAAAATGTACATCGATTTTCACGCGGACGAAGTCGCGGGCGTCTGCTAGTGTTTAAATAATTAGACCTATTGTTACGTTCATGATTTTGCTCAGTTTCTTTTGAAATAATATTAATATTAATGTCTCCAGTAATAATAAGGTTTTTATCTGTTTTGAGGTGCTAAAAGTAGCTACTTAAGGAGTTGATGAATGCATCAACATTAGAACTCGAGGGAGAGCGGTATATACCAAGTATAATGCAATTATTAAGTTCAATTTGCAGGCATGATGCTTGACTGATCTGTATTTCTTTGAAGTCCACATTTAACTTTACTAGTTCTTGACTTGGTGGTGATGGGTTCTGTGCAGATGTCACACATCATCTGGAAGTCTAACACGATCACAAAGTCCTGTAACTTTACTAGTTCTGGACTTGGTGGTGAGGGGTTCGGTGCAGATGTCACATATCATCTGGAAGTCTAACACGGTCACAAAGTCCTGTAACTTTACTAGTTCTTGACTTGGTGGTGAGGGGTTCGGTGCAGATGTCACACATCATCTGGAAGTCTAACACGATCACAAAGTCCTGTAACTTTACTAGTTCTGGACTTGGTGGTGAGGGGTTCGGTACAGATGCCATGAATTGATGATGACGAATTTGAAAAATATAAATAATGTTTTGAAATGATGAAAATAGATAAGTTGATTGGCAAAAGCTTCACATGAACATTATGTTTATTTATAATATGTATCACTCTTATTTTTATTTAACATTTTTATGATAAAAGTATATAGAAGAAATCAAGAATTTCATTATAGTTTGATTGGATTCTTTTAAATAACTCATGGGATGCTGTGTGACAATTAATTATAAAATTTTATTGTTAACATTGTTCTATTCATAGTTGATATTATAGTAATGTTATAATTTCATGATATTCTTGTGTTGTTTGGGGACAAACTTTTAGTAAGGATGGCCAAATATTACATTTGTAAATATTACATATCGTCTATGTACTTAATGCTTTAAGTTAATCTACTACTCTGTCTAAGTTAATTACAATATTTAATTTGGATAAGTCAGAGTCATTTGTTTATCTGTTGGAAGTCATAGATAATATTAATCGTTTTATAAATTTATTTTTTTTGATTGATTCTGATTGATTCTAGAGGTTAGTTTTCTAAGTTATTTAAATAAGTCTTTGTCTAGAGTAAAGCTCCCTCTTGTCATCTGGAAGCTCAGACTAATTACATAAGGCCTACCTCGCTAGATGTTGTTTTTTTCGTCAAAGTACATGATTTACTCGTATGATCTAATGCAATAATACAAGAACTGTCTCTGTAGAATCGAGGTTTCATAGTTATAACTTTATATTAACACTAGCGGGCGCCCGCGACTCCGTGCGCGTGAAAACCCACTTTTACCCTTACCCCTACCCTAACCCTACCCTACCCTTACTCCACCCGTACCCTACCACGCGACGGCGACGGAAGCTTAAAAAACTTCTCCTGTTTTCTCAACATTTCCTTCACTGCTCTGCTCCTATTGATTGTAGCGTGATAAAAAGTATATTATAACTTGCCCAGGAGTATGAAGAATAATTGTACCAAGTTTTGTTAAAATCAGTCGAGTAGTTTTTGTTTTTATAACGAACATACCACGCGACGTAAGCTTAAAAAATTGAGTAACTTCTACCGTTTTCCCAACATTTCCCTTCACTGCTCTGCTCCTACTGATTGTAGTGTGATGAAAAGTATACTGCATCCTGTCCAGGTGTATGAAAAACATTTATACCAAGTTTCGTTGAAATTCGTCGAGTAGTTTTTGTTTCAATAACGAACATACCACGCGGCGAAAGCTCAAAAAATTGAGTAACATCTCCTGTTTTCCCAACATTTGCCTTTACTGCTCTGCTCCTATTGACCGTAGCGTGATGTAAGGTATACTATAACCTGTCCAGGAGTATGAAGAATAATTGTACCAAGTTTCGTTAAAATCCGTCGAGTAGTTTTTGTTTCTATAAAGAACATACAGACAGACAGACAGACAGACAGACAAAAATTTTACTAATTGCATTTTTGGCATCAGTATCGACCACTAATCATCCCCTGATAGTTATTTTGGAAATATATTTCATGTACAGATACAACTGACCTCTTTACAGATTTATTATAAGTATAGATAACTTTTAGTTTAGTCTATGAATGACAAAATGACAGACAATTTTGTCATGAATTTGGGTAATTGGACTGAATCTGGAAGTGATTGAAGATTGAATTTATTTCAA
The DNA here is from genome assembly GCF_947172395.1 of Bicyclus anynana. Taxonomy (NCBI): domain Eukaryota; kingdom Metazoa; phylum Arthropoda; class Insecta; order Lepidoptera; family Nymphalidae; genus Bicyclus; species Bicyclus anynana. Next base: position 98,955 of record NW_026441289.1, read on the forward strand.
ATTTGTAAAAACAAGAATTAACATACCAGTTTAACTGAATTTAAGTGTTTGGATTTTTATCAATAGAATCACTATCAAAATCCGTATAGGTCTGTATTCACAATTTGTAAATATTGAATGAGAAATCTGTTAAACTATTCGTCGTCATCAACCCATATTCGGCTCACTGCTGAGCTCGAGTCTCCTCTCAGAATGAGAGGGGTTAGGCCAATAGTCCACCACGCTGGCCCAATGCGGATTGGCAGACTTCACACACGAAGAGAATTAAGGTAATTCTCTGGTATGCAGGTTTCCTCACGATGTTTTCCTTCACCGATTGAGACACGTGATATTTAATTTCTTAAACTTAAAACTAAATTAAACTATAATTATATTAATTCTTAAAGAATAATTAAATGTATTGTAGGGTGTTTCAACATATTGTTAAATCAAGGTTTAAAATTAGAAAGTATCTGTATTGACAAAATTTAATTTTACTACTTGTAAATCAGTGAATTTAGCAAGTAGTAATAATAATAGATTAATTGGGACTCACTTTTATTATAATTAGAAATTATTGGAGAATTAATGAGTTGTGGTAATAAACATAAATTAAAATTTTAAATACTATGAGACATAGTTCAATGAATCTTTATAATAATGTAATGTTAGAATTTATTTGTGTTTACAAAGTTTAAGGACAAACTTGTGTAGTCAGTATGGCCGAATGTTAGATTTTTAATTATTTAAATAATTATAAATACATAAGACAACATATAAAAACTCCTTCTTCCAGATAAATATTTTAATCTGTACTGTTTATTAATGACTAGCAGACGCCCGCGACTTCGTCCGCGTGAAAATCGATACATTACATACATTTTCGACCCCGTCGCCCCTTCTATTTATATTTTCGTATGTTTTATATATAAAAATTACAAAATCACAACCCCCGGCCGAAGGCCGGTGTGCAATAAAGTGCGCGTTTTTTGTGCTTGGGTCAAATGCCCAGTCGTAGCCATCGTAGGAGGCCCTATCCAACCCCCGGCCGACGGCCGGCGTGCAATTAATTGTGTCTGCGTAAAATGCCCAGCCGTTGCCACGGTCGAAGACCCCCGGATTCAGCCGCGCGTTCCGTTTTTTGTGCTTGGGTAAAACACCCAGCCGTAGTCACGGTCGAAGGCTGTATCACAAACTCCCGGCCGAAGGCCGGGCTCCAATAAAGTGCGCGGCCGAAGGCCGCGCGTTCTGTTTTGTGCATCGGTAAAATGCCCGGTAAATTTTTTGTGCTTGGGTCAAATGCCCAGTCGTAGCCATCGTAGGAGGCCCTATCCAACCCCCGGCCGACGGCCGGCGTGCAATTAATTGTGTCTGCGTAAAATGCCCAGCCGTTGCCACGGTCACAAACCCCCGGATTCAGCCGCGCGTTCCGTTTTTTGTGCTTGGGTAAAACACCCAGCCGTAGTCACGGTCGAAGGCTGTATCACAAACTCCCGGCCGAAGGCCGGGCTCCAATAAAGTGCGCGGCCGAAGGCCGCGCGTTCTGTTTTTTGTGCATCGGTAAAATGCCCAGCCGTAGCCACGATCAGAGGCCATATTACAAACCCCCGGCCGAAGGTCGCGCTTTTTTTTGCTTGGGTAAAATACCCAGCCGTAGTCATGGTCGAAGGCTGTATCATAAACTCCCGGCCGAAGGCCGCGCGATCCGTTTTTTGTGTTTGGGTAAAATGCCCAGCCGTAGTTACGGTCGAAGGCTGTATCATAAAGTCCCGGCCGAAGGCCGCGCGATCCGTTTTTTGTGTTTGGGTAAAATGCCCAGCCGTAGTTACGGTCGAAGGCTGTATCACAAACTCCCGGCCGGAGGCCGTGCTCCAATAAAGTGCGCGGCCGAAGGCCGCGCGTTCTGTTTTTTGTGCATCGGTAAAATGCCCAGCCGTAGCCTCGATCAGAGGCCATATTACAAACCCCCGGCCAAAGGCCGCGCTTTTTTTTGTTTGGGTAAAATACCCAGCCGTAGTCACGGTCAAAGGCTGTATCATAAACTCCCGGCCGAAGGCCGGGCCTCAATACAGTGCGCGGCCGAAGGCCGCGCGTTACTTTTTTTGTGCTTGGGTAAAATGCCCGACCGTAGTCACGGTCGCAGGCTCTATCATAAGCTCCCGGCCGAAGGCCGGGCTCCAATAAAGTGCGCGGCCGAAGGCCGCACGTTCTGTTTTTTGTGCATCGGTAAAATGCCCAGCCGTAGCCACGATCAGAGGCCATATTACAAACCCCCGGCCGAAGGCCGCGCTTTTTTTACTTGGGTAAAATACCCAGCCGTAGTCACGGTCGAAGGCTGTATCATAAATCCCGGCCGAAGGCCGCGCGTTCCGATTGTTGTGCTTTGGTAAAATGCCCTGCCGTAGTCACGGTCAAAGGCCCTATCACAAATTCCCGGCCGAATGCCGGTCTATAATAAAGTTTAAAGCGCGTTTTTTGTGCTTGGGTAAATTGACCAGGAAAAAGGAGGACTTTTCGTACAAACTTTTAACCCCTATTTCACTCCCTTCTGATTTTATTTTCGCTATAAAAAGTATTCTATAACCTGCTGCGTGTTATGTTCTCAAACCGTGCTAAGTTTCATTTGAATTCATTCAGTAGTTTCAGTGTGATGCCCGGTCAACAAAAAATAGGGACAGACAGACAGATAAATAATAGAAAAAAAATGTTTTTGAATTCAGTATCGATTGTATAATGCCCTATGATATATTTTTTTTTAAATTAATCAAAAAGTTCTGTAATTTGACCTGTTACAGTTTTATTATAAGTATAGAGTATAGATAAGTATTTAATAGCTATTGCGCCAAATTCGTGCTCTTTTTATAGTAATAAATCTTGCTTATCGTTATACGATAAAAAAGTAGACAATGTGACTATTTAAACACAAAAAGGATTATTCAGTTTGAACCTGAACTTTTAAGTAGTTCCTGAGATTAGTTTCGCGCGTTCAACCAAATAAACAAATTGGTCAGTTAAGTATAGAATATGTTATATATATATCCGGTTTTTTCAAGATAACTTTTTTTCTATCTGTCCAATTTTAATGAAACAAAGCCTATATGTTGTCCTGAACTTTGCTTAATCTATAGTCTATTGTGATAAAATAGATTAAGCTAAATCCGCGTCAAAATTCGTTCAGCAGAACCAGAGAATAGCGCGAACATACAGACAGACAGACAGACAGACGGACAGATAGACAGACAGACAGACAGACAGACAGGCAAGAAAATAAAAAAAAATATTTTTGTATTCTATTGCTCATTTCTAATCGCCCTAACTTGATTTTAGTTAAATTTGGTCAAAGTACTCGACACTCGATTTCTACTCTTTTATTATAGTATAGATAGATAGATAGATATATGCTGTCGCGACATTTTTTGTAGAAAATGATGTGTTCTACAAAGTTGTCATACATTATTTTATTCTAACATCAATAGTTTTTGCAGCGCATGCTGGTAAAGAAAAACTTGGAGAAGGTTGAAAAGGTTTATTGTAAGTAAGGTTAGGTCCGATGACAAATTGGCAAGCTACAACCGACTCGTGCGCGTATTGGTTGAGAGTGAGGTCATTTCACGGTCGAGTCATTCACTCGACCGTGAAATGCGATACGCTGCTGTATTTGCAACCCCTTGGCCTTTTGAATAGCAATGACAATGCTTGAGGGAATTAGCAGACTTTTGGGAAGGCGCGAACACACGCCATGTACATCTTGGGTTACATTATTGGAGTTTCAGGAAGGATGCCTAATTTTTTTGAAAATAAAATATAGCCTATAGCCTTCCTCGATAAATGGGCTATCTATCACTAAAAGTATTTTTCAAATCGGACCAGTAGTTCCTGAGAATAGCGCGTTCAATCAAACAAACAAACAAACAAACAAACAAACAAACAAACAAACAAACAAACAAACAAACAAACAAACAAACTCTTCCGCTTTATAATATTAGTATAGATTATGGTTTTATTCTGAGGTTTGTTTTGGTATTGTGGTCTATGTAAAAGAGGCGGACATGTTTTTATGTGGCGTTAAGTAAATTTAATTAATGTATTATCCATCTACCAAAGTAACAATTTGTTTAAGAATGAGTAATAAGTTATTTGAAATACAGTTTAATCATTCCAGCTTGTGTTATTTTATTCCTATTCTATTAAATGTGAAGGTAGTAAAAAAGAGTGATTATTATTTGTGTTATTAAAACTAAGATAGATATTACATATTTTAACATTAAGATTATACTTCTGAGTTCATGATTGATTGTGTAACATGTTTGTATTGTATATGGGTATGTGTATTTTAAGATCGTATTAAATTTGTGTGAATCGTTAAGTATGGATATGAGTGCAAGTGTGCTAAGTAGTGAATCGCTAGTCATTATATACCATTTTTTTCCTTACATGGCAAAAAAGGTAAACAAAGATCCGTCGTCACGACATTCACATATTTCTCACAAACCGTCCGTTTAAACTAAATCATTTATATACACACCACTTCATTTAACGCGCACACCGCGAATTACATAAAAACTGCTTGTAATTAACTATTATATCACATTTATTTCACTAAAAACGAAATCACAACAAGTTTTATTTCTACAGATTAACGAAAATGTTGCGAATTTGACATTTCGTAATGCTAGATTGTCTATGAATTGAAGAGACGGAAAGATACATGAAATTATAACTTGTCGATAATTATGTACATATTTTTTAATTTTAATATTTGTGTCCTTTGTGGCTTATAAATAAAATAAATGTGTATCTTTATTAACACAGCACCAAAGAATATATTATACTCCATGGAGAAGAAGTAAATCTACATACATGAAAACGTTGGACATAGCAGCGACATTATTTCCGCATACGAATATTTTTTCATAAAGTCAGTGGCAATTTTAAATGGAGATTTTTGATTTTAAAATAGTTGAAGGACCTAATTGAGAAAAAACAAATAATAATTTAAAAAAATATATACAACCGACTTCAAAATATTAACGTACCCACGAAATTAAAAAAGGGAAAAATAATATCATTATATTTTCTGCCAAGCCAGTGTATTCAATCTATTAATTCAAGGTGTACCCTATCGTAAAGATTTTTGATTCTCAGACATTATTTTTGTCTGTCATGTGTTTTTTTCAGTAACGACCTTAGTCAACATCAGACGGGCTTGGCAGCGACTTCAAAATGATCAATAAGTAGAAAATATAATAATGTTATCTTTCCCTTTTTAGTTTCGTGGCTACGTTAACATTTTGAAGTCGGTTGTATTTTTTCATAATATTTTTTTTTTTATATTTTTAATATACCTAATAAATAAATCAATCCATATGAAATCCACCCATCTGAAAGTCGGAATTTTCGGTTAGTTATATTATTGTTAGTCATACACTACTCAGCAATCAGTAATAATATAACAACCAAACAACAAATAAATAACAAGACTAACAATTGCAAACGAAACAAATAAGTAATGATGATATGGAACAAACATTGACACGACCTCACTGTGAGCATGGAAGCGACAATGTGGCACTTTTTGCTCGCAGTTAACTCATCCTAAACCGAGCTTAACCGATCGCGGCGCGAGTGCTCCCGAATGTTTGTAATTATATAGCACGATCAAAAATTATTAAAAAACCGATAAACCGATTCTTCAACCACTTGCAAAATTTTTAAATTAAGAATAAAGAAAACAATACACAAATACGACTTGAACATTATGATTGCTGGATCAGAAAAATAAATAAAAGATTTGAAATACTAATGGAAAAAAACAACGCTAACGCAACATGGTGAGATTTTTATTTTTCTGGTATACGTAAATCGTGATAGTCAGAGTTATTAGGATATTATATAAAGAAGTTTGAGAGATAGTGATGTACAAGGGGCCGAAACTTTAGTACAAAGGTTTTTGAATATATGACATTATGCGGTAATAAATTTAGTAGGTTCTAGAGCTAGAAAAATGTTACGAATTATAATTAGAGACAGACAGTAAGTGTACATTAATTCCAATTATGTTCTACATAGTCATTTGGACTAGTGGTGTATAACCAAGGTAAAAAAAGAAAGAAATAATAATCTTTAATTCAATAGAAAAATATTTTTGTCGCTTTTTTGTTTTTCTCAATTGTTTTCTTCAACAATTTAAAAATTAAAAATTTCCATTATAAATTGCCACTGACTTTATTTCAAAAATATTCGTATGCGGAAATAATGTCGCTACTATATCCAACAAAATGAAATGAAATGTTAATGTTTTTTAACTTTTGTAACTTTTGTATCTTTTGTAATTTTTAAAAATGTAAACTGTAAAATTTTTATAATTTATGTACTTGGAAATAAAGGCTATATTATTATTATTATTATTATTATTACTATATCCAACATTTTCATGTATTTCATGATTCACTTCTTCTCCTTGGTGTATATATTCTTAAAATGATATTTAATTTCCTAAAATGCACACAACTGAAAAGTTGGAAAACGAAACGAATATGGAACGTATTCGTTTTTTAAGATGACGTATAGTAACGGATATTTTAGTTTAGTTATTTCAGATATAACGATACCTACTTGATATCGTTACGATGCCCGCGGTTAACTTCTCAACCCTACTGATTGTCTTTGGTTCATAGTCGGCCATTATTGTTGTTTAAAATTGACATCTAAGAAAATTTCAAGTATACCAACGTTATATTTGTTAGTCCATTTTAGGTTTTTTTTTAGTGAATGCATTCTATACACAGTGTGACAAGCGAAACTATAAGTATGTATTGGTATGAGTACAAAAATTGCCCTAACTAAGATATTCATTTTCAACCATAAATTATGGCTAAATTCTATAATTGTTAAGACTAAGTATGTATATGATGTAAATATTATGAAACAAGTATAATTGTATGTATTAATTATTTGTGTGAGATCAAGAGTGTTATCAAGAATATTTGATTTAACTAGTTGTAGTTTATATTTGTAACTACTAAAAACAACAAGTATCGTGGAGTATGTATGTGGTAAATGTATTTTGTTACAGGCAGCTTTAAGTGTGTAAGTTTGAGTGAGTTTACAGGAAAGTGCATCGTACATAGTTAAATTTAACAATAGTACACAAAAACAATAATAATGGACATATAAGAATACAAAGACTAAGTGAAAAACATAGACATCTGTGTAAAATGATAAATAAAATATTGAGCTTTTTTCTAAGAAATTCTCAGTAACAATTCTCAGCCTGGAGTTGGGTAGCTACAAGAATATATATGTACTTAGGTAAGTAAGTGTAACACACACGCGTGCCTCGGAGATCACGTGAAGCCGACGTTCACGGCCTGTCGCCAAGTACATCTAACCAGAGGTACTGGACGATTATTCTAAGTTAATTCATACTGCATAACAATTATAAGTATTCTCTAAATAAGTCACTGTAACCATGTAAAGATGTAACTATGTAAATACTGCAATATCATTGTCTAAATTGCTGGGCCAATGATCATAGTGTGTCCAAAACATTACTATTGTTTACTATACTATACACACCTACCTTCTATATTTTAGTTACTAACTATCCACCATTCACACTGATAGCAGATCTAATTCACTGATTGACCAGTGTACTGTAACACCAAACATGATGCCTACTAATAGTACTGGCCCCCACTACTCTAGCCTGTTAGTGGGTATCTAATTTACTGATTGACCAGTGTTCGCTGTAGCATTAACCATGCTACCTTTCTAATATTACTACTTCCCCACTACTCTAGCCTGTTAGTGGGTATCTAATTTACTGATTGACCAGTGTTCGCTGTAGCATTAACCATGCTACCTTTCTAATATTACTACTTCCCCACTACTCTAGCCTGTTAGTGGGTATCTAATTTACTGATTGACCAGTGTTCGCTGTAGCATTAACCATGCTACCTTTCTAATATTACTACTTCCCCACTACTCTTGCCTGTTAGTGGGTATCTAATTTACTGATTGACCAGTGTTCGCTGTAGCATTAACCATGCTACCTTTCTAATATTACTACTTCCCCACTACTCTTGCCTGTTAGTGGGTATCTAATTTACTGATTGACCAGTGTTCGCTGTAGCATTAACCATGCTACCTTTCTAATATTACTACTTCCCCACTACTCTTGCCTGATAGTGGGTATCTAATTTACTGATTGACCAGTGTTCGCTGTAGCATTAACCATGCTACCTTTCTAATATTACTACTTCCCCACTACTCTTGCCTGTTAGTGGGTATCTAATTTACTGATTGACCAGTGTTCGCTGTAGCATTAACCATGCTACCTTTCTAATATTACTACTTCCCCACTACTCTTGCCTGATAGTGGGTATCTAATTTACTGATTGACCAGTGTTCGCTGTAGCATTAACCATGCTACCTTTCTAATATTACTACTTCCCCACTACTCTTGCCTGTTAGTGGGTATCTAATTTACTGATTGACCAGTGTTCGCTGTAGCATTAACCATGCTACCTTTCTAATATTACTACTTCCCCACTACTCTTGCCTGATAGTGGGTATCTAATTTACTGATTGACCAGTGTTCGCTGTAGCATTAACCATGCTACCTTTCTAATATTACTACTTCCCCACTACTCTAGCCTGTTAGTGGGTATCTAATTTACTGATTGACCAGTGTTCGCTGTAGCATTAACCATGCTACCTTTCTAATATTACTACTTCCCCACTACTCTTGCCTGTTAGTGGGTATCTAATTTACTGATTGACCAGTGTTCGCTGTAGCATTAACCATGCTACCTTTCTAATATTACTGCTTCCCCACTACTCTAGCCTGTTAGTGGGTCTAATTACATGAACACTGGTCCTCCACTACTCTTGCCTGTTAGTGGGTCTAATTAGCTACCTAATCTCTGAGCCATCACTCCCAGTACAATAGAGTTGGCTATCTAATAACTGATTTTGGGTTTCACCCCAAGTGGCCTCCAACCGCCCCTATAGCCACCCCAAGCCTCGCAATGTCTCTTACTAATTCTTTTGTTGAGTACTAATACACTGTCCGCAAACAGTCATTGTGCTATTAACTCATTTGCACCAACATTTGTTTGGTTATATCTAGACAACATGATAACAATTTCACTTACCAAACTGCTGGCCTATTTCAAACTAAACTTAGACTTACTAAGATCCTCTAACACTTTTAACCACAGACCACAAATCATAGAGTACATTGAATATAGGGTATAGAGTCCTCAGATGCCATCTTCGCTTAGCGCCATCATGTGAGCAGATAGAGAACTACAAAAATTATAAGATATACCCATAAGTATAAAATGAGCGTCGATTTACGTATATATACCTATATCCATAGAGACATAAACATAATGTTTACCTATTAGTTTTAACTGTTCTTTAATTCTATGATTATTTTATTTAGGAATTCGGATACAAATAATAAAAACACAAATAGGATACATATAATTATTTATTGTTTCACCTTTTGTGAACATAAACAACTCCGTCTCTTTGAATAGAGTCATCTTCGTCAAAACCTCTAGTGGTACCGCTTAACAATATATTTGTTGACTTACACCAATTAAATGTAAAAAATCTGCACGAAAAAATAAAAACAGAACTCTACTAAATCTCAAGATAAGATATATATAACAGAGTTCTCGGAATCCAAAGTAAAGCACAGGTCAAAACGATTTATAACAGTCACCAAAATCCATAAAAAAAAGCCAAGTCGTCGGGAAAGATCAACGCAAAAAAACACCATGAAGAAAGCAGAAGAAATAAAACCGTTTCGTCTACAAAATTAAACAAAATGTCACAAGCCGCACAAAGGTTATATATTTTTTTTTAATACCTGGCTTAAGATTACCTCAGAATCCAGCTGGTCAAAGTGCCTTAAAGCGCCATCTATTGAGCAAATAGTGTACCAAGGAGGCATATGCAATTCGTACTAAGGTCGTAATGTACAGACTGATTACACCCTGCCACAAATGAAGCAGACCTCTGACTCAGAACAAAGCTTTGTGCTGGTTAGAAATTTTGTATGTGTGTATAAAAATTTCATTCATAAATTTCTCGGACCTCTTTTTTACTCTTGGGAAAAAATTAAATGTGGGGGGAAAGTCCTATCTCTTTCTGATTCAACACATGCATAGAAATCGTAGTACAATTAGGGATGTGAAAAATCGTAATTAGAGAAATTAGTGCTGAACACACACACTTGTTGAAGATTTTTCATTGTACCGATTTCAGAAATTTCCGGTTTTCGCTTACACTACTTGAGCACCTAAATTTATTTTTACTTGTTACAATAAAAGGAAATAAGTCTTATAGTATATTGAAATATATTTATTTTGTTGTCTGTTAATTGTGTAGCGACTTTATTTATTTATTTATTTATTTATTTATTTATTTATTTATTTATTTATTTATTTATTTATTTATTTATTTATTTATTTATTTATTTATTTATTTATTTATTTATTTATTTATTTATTTATTTATTTATTTATTTATTTATTTATTTATTTATTTATTTATTTATTTATTTATTTATTTATTTATTTATTTATTTATTTATTTATTTATTTATTTATTTATTTATTTATTTATTTATTTATTTATTTATTTATTTATTTATTTATTTATTTATTTATTTATTTATTTATTTATTTATTTATTTATTTATTTATTTATTTATTTATTTATTTATTTATTTATTTATTTATTTATTTATTTATTTATTTATTTATTTATTTATTTATTTATTTATTTATTTATTTATTTATTTATTTATTTATTTATTTATTTATTTATTTATTTATTTATTTATTTATTTATTTATTTATTTATTTATTTATTTATTTATTTATTTATTTATTTATTTATTTATTTATTTATTTATTTATTTATTTATTTATTTATTTATTTATTTATTTATTTATTTATTTATTTATTTATTTATTTATTTATTTATTTATTTATTTATTTATTTATTTATTTATTTATTTATTTATTTATTTATTTATTTATTTATTTATTTATTTATTTATTTATTTATTTATTTATTTATTTATTTATTTATTTATTTATTTATTTATTTATTTATTTATTTATTTATTTATTTATTTATTTATTTATTTATTTATTTATTTATTTATTTATTTATTTATTTATTTATTTATTTATTTATTTATTTATTTATTTATTTATTTATTTATTTATTTATTTATTTATTTATTTATTTATTTATTTATTTATTTATTTATTTATTTATTTATTTATTTATTTATTTATTTATTTATTTATTTATTTATTTATTTATTTATTATTTATTTATTTATTTATTTATTTATTTATTTATTTATTTATTTATTTATTTATTTATTTATTTATTTATTTATTTATTTATTTATTTATTTATTTATTTATTTATTTATTTATTTATTTATTTATTTATTTATTTATTTATTTATTTATTTATTTATTTATTTATTTATTTATTTATTTATTTATTTATTTATTTATTTATTTATTTATTTATTTATTTATTTATTTATTTATTTATTTATTTATTTATTTATTTATTTATTTATTTATTTATTTATTTATTTATTTATTTATTTATTTATTTATTTATTTATTTATTTATTTATTTATTTATTTATTTTATACACATATAACTTACGTTTCGGGGCAGCAGGGTTGAGAATGCAAACGCGACTGATTATTTAATATTTATTTTAAATAAAATATTACAAAAAAAACTTATAATAACTAGAAAACTCTAATTTCGGAGATTGAAATGTAGAGAGCCTAATCCTAACTAGATGTCCCACTCGATCGGAGATTGATCAAAGAGCGCCTTCCATCGCGTATCCTCCTCTTTTATATTGATACTCATTTGCGTAATTAACTACGTAAATCGCTACGTGAATCCATCGCAACGAAGTATGTAGGGCGCTGAACAAGCACATTCTGCCGTCCAAGGTTAGATGAGAGCAGGGCACTGGAACATGCAACCGTTGCAACCTACTGGACTACAGCGGTCGTAACATATATATATAAACATTACAGGCCTAACCTAATGTGTTTATATAAACTATCTATAATTCCTGAATTACTTGAACGTATCTGCTGAAAGTTCTGTGAAATTCAGCAGGCGAGGAGAAAAACAAATCTAAATCCGGGTCCCACTCCAATACCCCGCTTAGCAATGCCAACGCGCGAACAAGAGGTGACTCGCGGGTTTGCACCAACCTACATGTTGGAATAGTGAACAGTTTCATTTTGCGTGCCCTTTTTTGTATATTATTATTTAATTATATATTATATTATTATAATATATAATACTTAATCTACTTCCCTCATTAGTTATTAAAAAATCGTACTCTAGAAGAATATACCCAACAGAGTTCAAAACAGAAAGGTTGCTTGCTTTCACAGCTGCAACAGAGGGGTTGGCAGATATAAACAGATGAGTTAATGCTAAATACCCTCATCAATTATTTATTCGTCTAATATTTAAAATGAAAGCTTATTTTGGGCTTCATTTAACCGCAATTTAACTATACTAAAGCAATACTCAATGTGCACTGTTTACCAACAGACAAATTTTTACAAATTAAGGTACAAAACACGTTATTTTATAATTATTTCTATTATAAATCATGTATTGTTGTTTTCATAAAATATTATTAATAATATAATTATTATTAACTACTAGCGGACCTGGTCAAGCTTCGCTTTGACTTATGTGCACACCAGCAAATCAATCATATCCTACCTCTTCCACAGTCTTACCGTACTTATTTCTTATCCCTACCCTACCCTACTCCACGTTTAAGTATTATTACGAATTGTCCAAGCATATTAGGCGAATATTTTTTTAAAATTTAAAAGCTAGCGATTTATACCCTCATTTTCAATTTGTTTGTTAGTAATTAGTCCACATACTACAGTACGGCTTATCAGTAAGATTAAGTATTGGCAACCTCTTTATGTGTCTCTGTGAATATTATTTATCATCACTAAAAACAGATGAGGGTATATATTTCTAATGCCGGATCAGAGGCCATTATACCAAAAATAAGTTTAAGTGGTAAGGTTATCTAAAAACCTAAAACAAATATGTCAATTATTTAGGTAAGTCTTGAAAGTTAAATTTAAATTAAATGGGTCTGTGTGAAAATTAATAATTTTCACTATCAAATAAAAAGTTCCTATAAGAAAAATTGGAGTAACACTATAAACTTAATTAAATAATTATTGATTATACTTATATTTTATATCTGTGTCTCTTGTAAAAATAAATATTAAAAGTATAATTAACCCAGCACTAATTGAGTATTTAGTAATGTGTATTATAGGAAAATTTAGTAAATATTTATAATACACGAAAAACAAAGATTGTAAGTTTTGCAAAATTATAGTTCCAAAAACAACAAAACACAGAGCACGAACAATACCGTGAAATTCCGCATGTTCAATTTAGTTTAGTGTATTAAACGTTTTTTCACAAATTTAGCAAATTTTTTTACAATATACATTAGAATGTGATATACAAAGAAAAAAATATACATTACAATATACAAAGAGCAAAATTTCTAATTAAAAATACAAGGACAGGATATCACAGGAGGCACAGATATGTTAGGACTTATACTTAATTATATGTATATTGCTAGCAGACTCCATGGTTTTACCGGAATAGTAACTTAGTTTTGATTATACAGGTTGTTTGGCAGTATTTCCTATAACTCTGGGGTTACTCTTTAACGAAAATTAATACATACATATTTATAATTATACGTAGCCAAGTTTTACGTATTTTAAAATGCAAGGATAGAATAAAGGCGTGTGTTACATGGATACTCGGAGATTTTGAATTTTGTATGAAAACATAAAAAGTTTTTATTTACTAATTAAAAAAAATATTAGTTATGCAGTTCGGTTCCATTATGGGGAATACTCCCGAGCACCCTGTACATGTTACAGATGTAGCTTTCTAATAAAGAATGAATTTCTAAAATCAGTTGTGTTTTTGAGTTAAATAGTCTTAACAAAAAATGAATATAATAATAGAATATAAATACCTATTAACTTACACTTACAAAAGTAATAGTATGAAAAAATTGAAAATGGAAATTTGAAAGACTGATAAATAGCATGAAAAATAATCTTTAATTTAAATTCCATGTTAAGAAAATATGAATTTATATTCATATTTTCTTAACTTGGAAACTTAACTTAACTTTTTCATACTGTATGTTTATACATACAGTATGAAAAAATTACTGACTTCGGCGGCGTGTAGATCTATAGCTAGCACCTTTACTTACTTTATTTTTAAGCATATCTTCCATTTCCTTTCCTTTCTTTCTAGTATCTACATTGTGCATCTTCCTATTAAAATTAATACACCATTGTCTGACTTGCATTCTAATGACAAACAACCAAAAAGCGTTAAAAAAATCCAATTTATGCTTGTCACAAGATAAGAAAGAAGTATCAAGCCGATTTTTAAATGCGTTAATTAAATCTGTGTAAATGTAAACGTTACAAATTTTTGGCAATATTTGTTCAATTAAATAAATACATTGTCATACAAGACTCAAAAGATTACGAGACGGATGATAAAGATTTCTGGTACTTGCATTATATTCTCTGGATTCAATTAAAGAGTGAAATGGTTCATTTACATCAGACAATAGTGCATTTTTACAACTTTGGCAATCTGCACAATCTAGTTTTGGAAATAAATATCTGCAAATTGCACCTGCAATATATGACACAGCTTGAGTTTGAAAAACGTTTTCGGAAGGAATACAAGTATCTATGAAATCTAAATTTTGATGTTGAGATGTGTAATCAATACATAGAATATCTATTTTTGGTCTATTAATTAAACTCCTAAGAGAACCGACCATTTTATCTTTATCGCGAGAACAATTTGCATATATAGAACTATCAGATGTCATATCATTAATTAACAATGTCTTAAATGACGAAACAAAATTGTGACAATCTGGGTGTGTATTAGAGCCACCATGACCTCTGATTTGTAAAAAAAATTTCCAAGGGATCCTGGTTTAATTGCTTGAGACTCAAGAAGTTAACGCCTGAAATGTTTTTCAAATCTGACCAAAGATGCTTTACAGTTTTTATATCGTGACAAAAGTTACGTAATGAAATTGGCCTCATTTCTCTTGAGCCTGTAGCATCAAATTTCATTGATTGTAGTTTTTTCACTGCTTCATTCCAAAACTGAAAGTGATCTGATTC
This sequence comes from Bicyclus anynana, assembly GCF_947172395.1. Taxonomy (NCBI): domain Eukaryota; kingdom Metazoa; phylum Arthropoda; class Insecta; order Lepidoptera; family Nymphalidae; genus Bicyclus; species Bicyclus anynana. The sequence goes on from NW_026441289.1 coordinate 114,246, forward strand.
TAAAGATAAAGCATTACGTAAACTGGTACTTTTATGACCACCACCATTAAGGCTATCAAACAAATTGTTCATGAATAATATTATTTCAGCAGTGAAAAAGCCATTATCAATGTCAATAGGTGGGACACTATAATTATGATCCATTCTAAATCGTTCGAGTGTCTTCAAATGCATCGATAGAGAGATGTAGACTGTGTTGCTAAATACTTCTGCAGTAAGTTTGACCTGTAATGTAAAATGAAATTTGGTTAAAAATTGAACATTTAACACTGTACATAACATGCATAACATAATAGTAATTGTCTCGTTGGTCCAGTGCTTAGCACATGCGGATCACGAGGTACTAGGTTCAAGTTCTGCCTTAGGAAAAGTATATATCATGCTTTCTTTCTTTCTTAACACATTCATTGCCAAGCCAAAATCTTGGAATTACCTAAATGGCCAACATAAATAAAATCTTTTTAACAAAACGACTTCAAAATAACAAAAAAAAACTTGAAACCGAAAAATACAAAGCAAGTCAGTGACATAATAATTAAAGCCGTTTCTGAAAGAACCACGGTTAAGAACGGTCTTTAAATCCTAAGACTTTATGTTTTAAATTTTAATCGGCTTAAGTTACTGCATTACTGTGTTGGCACTGCCTTCAAAATGATTAGTGTGCCTAGTGGGAGTTTTCAATATTTTCATACTGTTATTATCGCGTTAACGTAAATGAAAGAAAGAAAGAAGAAGAAAGAAAATAAATTTATTCAAATTTAAAAGTTACAAACAGTATCCTTAACTAAAAACAGCATGTCTGTCTGTAACCCTTAAAAAAGAAAGGGTGTACAGCTCAGCATATGCCGTGTACTATACAA